>NC_063188.1:65039829-65071909 GCF_023159225.1 Perognathus longimembris pacificus | reverse complement strand
AAGCTGTTTTTATTACTATAGCTTTATAATACAGCTTGAAGTTGGGTATTGTAATTTCTCCAGCACTGTTCTTTCTGCTTAGGATTGTTTTTGATATTCTGGGTCTTTTATTGTCCCATATGAATTTCTGGATTGCTTCCTCTCTTTCATTAAAAAATGGTGTTGGGATATTAATGGGTATTATATTTAATTTGTAGATAGCCTTTGGCAATATTGCCATTTTGATTATATTAATCCTCCCAATCCAGGAGCATGGGAGGTTTTTCCATTTCCTTAGTTCTGACTAAATTTTGTTTTTCATGTTTTTAAAGTTTTCGTCATAGAGGTCTTTCACTTCTTTGGTTAAGGTTATTCCTAGGTATTTTAAGTTTTTTGAGGCTATTGCAAAAGGAGTTGGTTGCCTGATTTCAGCTTCGACATTCATTAGCATATAGAAAGGCCATTGATTTTTGAAGGTTTATTTTATATCCTGCAACTTTTCCAAAGTTTGGGTCAGCTCTACTGGCTTGTGAGTAAAGTCTATGGAGTTCTCTAGATATAGGATATAGGATCATGTCATCTGCGAAGAGAGAAAGTTTAACCACATCTTTTCCTATTTGGATCCCCTTTATATTTTCTTCTTGCCTATTTTCTCTGGCTAGGAGTTCTAGTACTATGTTGAAGAGAAGGGGAGAGAGCAGACATCCCTGTCTTGCTCCTGATTTTAAAGGGAATGGCTTTAGTTTTTCACCATTTAGAGTTATGCTTGCTGTTGGTTTGTCATGAACTGCCTTTATTGTATTCCGGAACGTTCCCTGGAATCCCAGTTTTTCCAGGGCTTTTAGCATAAATGGGTGCTGGATTTTATCAAACGCCTTTTCTGCATACAGAGATATTACCTTGTGGTTCTTTACCTTGCTCCGGTTGATGTGGTGGATTACATTAATTCACTTGCGTATATTGAACCAGCTTTGCATCCCTGGGATGAATCCAGTTTGACAGTGGTGTATGATTTTTTTGCTGACCTGTTGAAGTCGATTGCCTAGAATTTTGTTGAGAATTTTTTCATCTATGTTCATCAGGGAAATCGGACTGTAGTTCTCTTTCCATGATGAGTCCATCCTGGTTTGGGGATGAGGATTACACTGGCTTCATAGAATGTGTCTGGTAGTGAACTTTCTGTTTCAATTATATTGTAGGGTTTAAGAAATACTGATGTGAGTTCTGTTTTGAAGGCCTTGTAGAATTCTGTTGTGAATCCGTCTGGACCTGGGCTTTTATCTTGGATGGGAGATCACTTATTGCTGTTTCTTTTTCAATGGTGGATATGGGTCTCTTTAGAAGGTTTAAATCTCCATGGTTGAGTTTGGGGATATCAATTTTTTCTAGAAAATCATCCATTTCTCCAAGTTCTGGAATTTGTTGGCATAAAGGTTTGCAAAATAGTCTCTTATTGTGTTCTGAATTTTGGTTATTTCTGTGGTGATGTTACCTGTTGCATCTCTGATCTTGTGTATTTGAGTGTGCTGCCTTCGTTTTTTGTTCAGGTTTGCTAGCGGACTGTCTATCTTGTTGATTTTTTTTCAGAGAACCAACTCTTTGTTTTGTTGATTCTTTCAATATTTTTCTTTGTCTCTAATTCATTTAATTTTGATTTGATTTTAATTATTTGCTTCCGTCTTTTGACTTGGGGTTTGGCTTGTTGCTCTCTTTCTGGGAGATTAAAGTGCTTCCTTAAATTACTGAGTTGTTGCTCCATTATAAATTTTTCTCTGAGTACTGCCTTTGCTGTGTCCCAAAGGAGATGGTACTTTGTGTACTCATCTTGGTTGAATTCCATAAACATTTGAATTTTGTTTTAATTTCTTCAATGACCCACTGCAGTGTGTTGTTTAAACTCCATGAATTGTAGGATTTTCTGTGGTGGCTGTTTGAGTTGAGCTCTAATTTTATTCCATTGTGGTCTGAGAGAATGCAGGGAATAGTTTTGTTTTGTTTGTTTTTTTTTTTGCCAGTCCTGGGCCTTGGACTCAGGGCCTGAGCACTGTCCCTGGCTTCCTTTTGCTCAAGGCTAGCACTCTGCCACTTGAGCCACAGCGCCACTTCTGGCCGTTTTCTGTATATGTGGTGCTGGGGAATTGAACCCAGGGCCTCATGTATATGAGGCAAGCTCTCTTGCCACTAGGCCATATCCCAAGCCCATAGGGATACTTCTGAATTTGTAGATTTTCTTTGTGCCCTAAGATGTGATCTATTTTGGAGAATGTTCCATGTACTGCTGAAAACAATGTGTATTCTGTTGTCACTGGATGGAATATTCTGTAGATGTTGGTTAAGTCTAGTTGGTCTATGCAATTGTTTAGTTCTGTGGTTTCTTTGTTCAGTTTTTGGCGTGTTGATCTGTCCAGAGGTGACAGTGGAGTGTTAAAGTCTCCAACTATCAATGTTTTTTGGTCTATGAGTGTTTTTAGAGTCAGTTGTGTTTGCTTAATGAAGTTGGGTGCTCCCATATTTGGTATGTAGATATTTAGGATGGTTATATCTTCCTGTAGAAGAGATCTCTTTATTAGTTTGTAGTAACCTTTTTGTTTCTTCTTACCTTTGTTAATTTGAAATCCATTTTGTCTGATACTAGGATTGAAACTCCAGCCTGCTTATGGGGGCCATTTGCTTGGTAGATTTGATTCCAGCCTTTCACTTTTAGAAGATCTTTACTTTTGCTGGATACATGTGTCTCTTGGAGGCAGCAGAAAGATGGATCTTGATTTTTGATCCAACTTATGAGCCTATGTCATTTCCTTGGAGAATTATGTCCATTAATGTTGAGAGTTAAGATTGAGAGATGAACATTTGTTCCTTTCATTATAGCTATCTTGTTAAAAGCTTTGTCTTTCCAATTCATGATCTATTATTCTGGTTTTCTATTTAGGGTGCATTTCTCGGTCTGCATTGGGATCTTGATTATTTTCCCTGTATAGTACATCTTTGAGGATTTTCTGTAAAGCTGGTTTGGTGGAGATATATTGTTTCAATTTTTCCTTAATGTGGACCACTTTTATTTGACTTTCAGCTCTAAATAAGAGTTTAGCTGGGTGCAGTATTCTTCGTTGGTGGTTATTTTTATTTAGGGTTTGGTATACCTCATTCCAGGCTCTCCTTGCTTTCATGGTCTCTGCTGAGAAGTCTGGGATAATCTGATTGATTTTCCTTTATATGAGATTATTTTCTTCTCCCTAACAGATTTAAGGATTCTTTCCTTGCACTCTATTGATCCTGTTTTGATCACAATGTGTCGATGGGATGTCCTATTCTGGTCAGGTCAGTTTGGGCTTCTAAATGCTTCTTGTATCTGTGTAGGCCTATTTTTCTGGATATTTGGGAAGTCCTCGGCTAATATTCTGTTAAATAGGTTGCCTATTCCATTAACTTCTTTCTCTAGGTTTTCCTCAATACCTATTATTCTTAAATTGGGCTTCCTTATTGTGTCTTGGAGCTCCTAGAGTGATCTGTTTTGTTGACAGATGTTGGGGTCCATCTTCCCCCTTGATGGAAGGGGCTTGATGCACCTCCCCCAGCCCTGGGGAATGCGGCCCTGCTACCTTCTCTGGATTGGAATCCAGAGAAAGCAGTTGGACCAACCCCATGCCAGCGATGTTAGCCCTTGGGGGTCAGGTGACAGCCCTTAGCCTATCGGAATCCTGGCCAACCCCCTTCCCTCGAAATCATCTCCCCTTGTCCTTCTCTCAATAAAGTTAGTTCGCTCTAAGAAGCTGACCCCGTTGCATATGTTTGCCAGACTTCTAGCATAAGGAGGCAATCACATATCTGCGGCAGATCCTGTGCAAGTCAGGTTGGAGCTGACCCCCCGTTCCACTCTAACTTACCTGCAGATCGGGTGATTAGGGGAGAGGGCGAGAAAGGAGGGTGGAAAGAAAGAAGAAAGAGTCCGAGCCGGGTGGGGCCAAAAAAAAAACCCAACATTGTGGCGCCCAAGTGGGTTGCACGAATCCACGCTAGGAAGCCCGGCTCCCGTCCGACCCTGACGAAAGCAGGTTGGAAACACTGAGACACGTGATCCTCCCACCCCAGGTAAGAGGATGGGAGAAGTCCAGAGTTGGCAAAACGCCCCTTAAAATCCTAAAGTTCACCCTCCAAAATGCGGGGATTAATATCTCAGAGCCCTGTGCCATACAAATTTGGGAGGAATTGACCCACTGGGTCTCGTGGCTAACTGGAGCCAACCCACTCTCGTGGGAAACTTGGGACTGACTAGAGCGGGAATTATAAATGGCACAATGGGGAAAACTCCCACTGCGAGCCATTAAGACCCGCAAGGCTTGCCTCTCTTGGGACCCGGGTGGAGAGTCCCTGGATTCAGGACAGAGTAGCCGGAGGGAATTTTGATCTGGAGAGGGCCCCGATGCCCCACTCCGAGAGGCCCAGGGACGAACACACGTTTGGTACCCGGTACCCCAAGCCAGATGCAACTCCCGCGGCAGCCGGGAGATGAGCAGCACAGCCGCAGGCTTGCTACCCCTCCCCCATGGGAGGCTCAGCTTGGCGCTATACATATGCCGATTTCGGCAGCCCTAAGCAGCAGTGGCGGTGGTGGCGGTGGCGGCGTCGCACTGCAGCAAAAAACAAAACAAAAACAAAAACAAAAAAAAACCGGCCTGGCCACTTTTAAATTCAGAGGCCTTGAGTCCAGGAGGATGGTTCTTGAGAGAGGCAGGCCAAACGCGCCCTGGGCAAAACATCTGTTTACGGCCTGACTTTCAGATTCCCCACCAACCAAGGCAATAAACAGCCTGAAGCCCCTTGCTGGGCAGTCCACATTGCCCCAGAGATAAGGCCGGAGACAGTAATCATGATATTTGGAAAGAAGTTCTGATTCTTAATTGATACGGGAGCAGATCGGACCATATGCATTTAAATGGACAACATTATTATTGGATCAGCAGATGTTCAAGTTCTAGACTTGGCCTATAGCAAGTCCCAAACACTCCTTCAAAGAGGAGTGCTACGTATAGCCAGTGACAAGGTTCAGAAAGTAAACCCCTTTAAGATCTTGGGGGCAGAGCTTAAACTAGACTCTGTATGCCCACTCAAGCCCCAGTTATCCTTCCAGGCAACCTATACTCTGGTGGAGATGCAAAGACTGTTAGGTGAAATTAATTGGCTAAGCTTGGATCCTCCCCGGGTCTGAACTCTCCTCAGCTGTAATTATGCAATCAGGCGAGCCCCTTCAATGGGTGCATGCATCAGTGGGAGGAGCTCCCAGGGTTTATTCCCAGCTAGACCAGCTAGCTGACTTGGTAATTAAGGGCAGGGATACTTCCCTGAGACATTATGGGAGAGATCCTGACGTGCTAACTATTCCCTACCGGTTGTCAGATTTTGAATGGGTCAGAAGAAATAATGCACGTGTCTCTAGTGCCCTGGAGGGCTTTATGGGTAAGATAGATTGCCACTATGGCACTTCAAGATGGGTGACCTCATTTTCCAGGCTACAATGGACACCCCCTGTGCTTTTCTCTACCAAGCCTCTTGTCAAGGCTGCCAATGTGTTTACAGATGGGGGACGAGCCGGCTCTGCCGTAGTGGTGCGCTCCGCCTCGCCCCATGCTGGTGGGAAAGAAAACACCCATTACTTTGAAGACATCACTGGCTCTGTACAATTTAAAGAGTTGTACACAGTCGCCTTGGCACTGAACCATGTTAAACAGCCAATGAACTTGTTCTCTGATAGTCTGTATGTGGTTAATTTGCTACCCAACCTGGTATGTTCATATATCAAATTGGATGAAAACCCAATCACTCCTCTGAGGATCCAAGTCAGGTCTCTGTTAAAAGCCGGAGTGAGCCTATATTTTTACAGCACCTTCGTGGACACCAAGGACTGCCTGGGGACCTGACTCAAGGTAATCATATGGCTGACCAGCTGGCCACTAATGGAACCATCATAGCTCTGGCCATTGTACAACCTCAAAACCTCCAAATGGCCAAAGGACTTCACGAGCGTACTCACTTAAATTGGAGAGGGTTACATCAGAGATTTCCTTCAATTCCTATAAAAGACTTAAAAAAGATTATAAGGACTTGCAAATCGTGTATGCCTTTTGTGCAAGTCCCTCCCCTGCAATCTCCAGGGGTGAACCCAAGAGGGTTAAAACCTAACTTAATTTGGCAGACTGATGTGATGCACTACGCTCCCTTTGGAAGGCTAAAATATATATTTATGTCTATTGACACATGCTCTGGCGCATGTTGGGCCTCTCTGCATACCGGGGAAAGAGCACGGCATGCTGAAAGCCACTTCTTACAGTGTTTTGCTATCCTAGGAGTGCCTTTACAGGTTAAAACAGATAATGGACCTTGTTTCACCAGTAAGCCTTTACAGACATTTTTCCAAGTGTGGAATATTAAACATACCACTGGAATACCTTATATCCCAAAGGGTCAAGCCATAATTGAGAGGCATAATAAGACCCTGAAGGATCAATTATTAAAACAAAAAGGGGGGAAGCCCCCATGACCAGCTGAGGACAGCGATGTTTACACTGAATATTTTAAATTTCTCTAAGGACCAACCTCTGTCAGCTTTCCAGAGACACTGGTCAAGCCAAACACCCTACTTAAAAGTGGAGGTCCGGTGGAAGGATCCTCTGATAGGGGAGTGGCGTGCCCAAGACCCACTTATCAGTGCCGGAAGGGGTTTCGCCTGTGTTTTCCCTAATGGGGAACCGAATCCAATCTGGATACCTGCTAGAGATGTAAAATATTGTCCATCAGAATGACCACCCAAGGGCACCTGCCCTTGAGGGATGTCTCCCCTTGTTTCCTCTCAGGAAAGCAAAGACCGAGGTGGAATTTTCTATGGAGAAACGGGAAAGTCTGCCTGCACCAGCGATGGACCCAGTGTCGGCCCTGTTTCTTCCCTGGACCCTGCCTGACGCCCTTTGGAGTAACGTTTGCTGTGGCAGCGTGGCCCACAGCCTTGCACAAGGACCAAAGGGAAATGTTGCACAGTTGTTCCTCCCTTCGCTCCCCCCTTTGTTGCTTATCTCAGGGGTCCCCATTGGAGGGAAATAGGAGCTAAAGGACTTGGACACCTTAATGTTTTATGATAAATGTTTAGAATAAGCAAGGGATTGGCACCTTGCTGCAATGTTTACTATGAAGTGTTTACTAACCTCAGTTGTTAAGTTACCAGCACCCTGGCTGCCACATCTCCAGGACCTGAACCTGCCCCTCTACCTCACCACCGAGGGAAGGAAGAGCCATCTGTGCTACCTTGAGCGACACCAGACTGGTCCAGAATTCCTCTGTTTTCCATGGACTGACCCAGATAAGAGACCCTCCATTGCCTTGTGCCTATGTTGTAATTGCTCATGTGTTACAGTTGCTCATGTTTGCATTTGCCTTGTATTACGATTGCTTATACTCATGTCTGCTTTATGCTCCCATTTACATTATGTTTACATTGGGTCTCTTATTGTAAGCGATGGGCCAGAGATGTCTAGGTACCAAGTGGCCTTTGGCCTTTTAGCCATATAAGAACCCATGAGGCTCGTCACTCGGCCCCTAGGACCTGCTGCTCACTGAGGTCCGCTGGCATGAGAGAAAATTATAAGGGCTTTCTTTCAGGTGCCAATCCCACTCTCCCCAAGGCCCCTCATCGGGCCCGCCAGCCCGGCAGGAAGGTCAGCCTGAAGAGCTAGGGCGTTAGCCCAAGACGGGTAAGACTCCCCTTGTGGGGGGAAACCTATGACACGGCACGCTCTCAAGTAGGGCGCCTCCTGCTGTCCGAAAAAAAATAAATATAAAAGAGGCAGATGTTGGGGTCCATCTTCCCCCTTGATGGAAGGGGCTTGATGCACCTCCCCCAGCCCTGGGGAATGAGGCCCTGCTACCTTCTCTGGATTGGAATCCAGAGAAACCGGTTGGACCAACCCCATGCCAGCCAGCCCGGCGCCTACCAACCCCGCCCTGGCTCGGCACGCTCAAAATGAAGTTAGCCCTTGGGGGTCAGGTGACAGCTCTTAGCCTATCGGAATCCTGGCCAACCCCCTTCCCTCGAAATCATCTCCCCTTGTCCTTCTCTCAATAAAGTTAGTTCGCTCTAAGAAGCTGACCCCGTTGCATATGTTTGCCAGACTTCTAGCATAAGGAGGCAATCACATATCTGCGGCAGATCCTGTGCAAGTCAGGTTGGAGCTGACCCCCTGTTCCACTCTAACTTACCTGCAGGTCGGGTGATTAGGGAAGAGGGCGAGAAAGGAGGGTGGAAAGAAAGAAGAAAGAGTCCGAGCCAGGAGGGGCAAAAAAAAAAAACAAACAAACCCCAACAGACAGTATTGGTTTTGTATTTTTTTTTTATCTTTCTCCATAGATTCTAGGGAATCTTCAGCTCCTGAGATTCAATCCTCTGCTTCAGCTAGTCGGGACTGTAGGCTAGCTACTTGATTTTGAATCTCTTTTCCTTCTGACTGATCTTTCCTGATGATTTCCATGTCCTTGGGATAATTATCTCCTAGGTACTGCATGGACTTCATTACTTCATTAACTCCATTAATTTGGTTTTGAGTGCTGTCTCTCAAGTCTTTTAGCTGGGTAGCTATCTTCTCATTTGACTGTTTAAGTTCATTTATCTTTCTATTTGTTGAGGCCATGAATTCATCTATTACTTTATGGAAGGATTGATGTATTGATTCAAACTTTTCATTTATCATGTTTATCAGTAAACTTTGTAGTGCATGTCAGAGTTCTCTTCTATGTCTTTGATTAACTGTTCTGCTTCCTGCCTCTTTTGAGTGGGAGATGAGACTCCATTGTTTGCCATCTTTCTTGTGTTTCTTCTGTCCATTTGGATTGGGAATGCCAATCTACCAGTACCTGTGAGCACCATTTAAGACCCAAAGCAGACCTTATCAATCACTGTTGTGTAAATCTTAGAAGTTCACTATTATATACAGATACCTTGTATACCTGTCTATAAAATTAGATTTGGTGTTCCTAAAGAATACAATTTGGATATAACAACCAATCCTGAGCCCTGTATTCAGTAGTTGCTTATTTACTGTTACAACCCTATGTACAATTTTTGTTCTTATATGAAGTTCTTTTTGGACTGGCTTTCTCTATGAACCCCTTTGATTCACTCTGATTGAGCAGGGATATCCTCTATCCAATAACTAGGGGTAAATGTAATCTGGAGGTCCTTGAAGTAAATCAGGAAGGTAGGTTAGAGCTAGTGAAGAGAATAGAGTAAAATGTATCAGGGGGCTGTGATGATTTTGGTTTAGTTTCAGTGGCGTGGAAATGTGGAGAAGAGTAGAATCAGTAGAAAGAACAGGGTAAAATGATAGACAATGGAGAGTTAGCTGAAAAGAGTGAAGGTGTTATTCATAGGAAAGTAATTTATAGAAAGATAATGTGAAGAGAGAAACAAGGAGAATATACTGGAGGACAAATGCACAAAACAGAGAAAAATTATTTTAAAAAAAAAACAGAAAAGCAAACAACCCCAAAACAACCTGATAAAACAAACAAATAAAAATGGAAAACAAGAAACCAATGACGTCTCAGAAATGAAAAAAAAAATGTCCAAAAAATGTTTAAAAAAAAATGGAGTCTACCTTGTTTGGATGGGCTTTCTACAGTCTCTGGTTTCCTTGCAATGGTTTGCAGTCTATTTCGCTGCTTGGCTGGTTTGGCTTGCTTGCAGTTTGCAGGGGGTGGATCTGCTTTGACCCTGCTCCCCTGTTAGTGAAATCCTGGGGCTCTGTGGTTCCTACAGCTTGCAGGTAGGCCTTGGGTGTCCTCTGTAGATGGGGCATGTGAACAGTCTTGGGAACTGTGGCTCCTCCCATCTGCTGTGGGGCTGCTGCCTTTAATGCCTGGCTTTGAATAGACTGTGGACTCAGCAGGGAGGGGCACCTCTGGCCTGTTTTACCTGGCTGAGAGTCGTTTGCCTGGGGGAGGTTCCTCCCTCCTGGGCAGGGCGGCCTCCTGTGTGGACCTGGCTATGGAATTCAGCTCCGTTTTGGACTAGGAATTGGGCTTCCTCTGTGATGGAACTATTTATCTGTCTCGGGAACTGTTTGTTCTCCCATCTGGTTATGCCATGCCGCTGGTAGCTGCTGGCTGCTTTCGGTTTAAATTTAGAAATCTGGCAGGCAGGGCTGGGCACCTCTAGCTGAGTTCATCTGAGTCTGTGAGCCGGAACCCAGGACAAGCCTCCTGCCTGGGCAGGGGTTGTTCTCCTGGGCAGAGCTGGCTCTCACTGGTCGGGCCCTCTTGCCCTTTTCAAAGATGGCCCCTTTGTCCTCACTTTCCCCAGGCCTGCTTTAGTTCCAATGTGGTGTGACCCTATGGCAGTGTCAAAGATGGTGATTTGCTCTGGCAGTGGGGGAAGGGCTACCTCCCAGAAGCTGCTCTGTGGGCACGAGTGAGAATGTCTTTTGTGGGGTACTCATGCTTTCTCTGCGATTTCAGCCCGTCCATGCTCAGCCTGAGATCCACGTCTGTCGGCCACTATCTGGAGGATTTCTTCCTGGTCGCCACTGTGTGCTTTAGGTGTGCGGAGTGCAGGGCGCTGTGCTGGTGCCGGCACTGGCGTGGCAGTGGGACACAGCCTGGAGCTCAAATCTGTGTTTTCAGGCCTGCAAAGTTGATTTTTCCTTCCTGGCCAGAATCCCCGTACTGTTATAACTTACTTGGGCTGTCTTTCTAGGAGTAAAATTTTCTCTGGAGTGGTAAAACTGCAATGTCGGAGGGAGCTCAGCTAGGATTCTGCTGCTCCTCTGCCATCTTCCTGGAAGTGAGATTGATGCTTTCCTTTGTTGTCTGTTTTTCCTTACTCTTTAAACAGACACTGCAGATATCTTGTTCAATGAGTTACCATATTAAAGTACCCACAATGACCTTATAAGGTATTATAATCTATTTAAAGATAAAGAAATATAAATTCAGGGTACAATTGTAGCTCCCAAATGACTCAATTGGTAAAAAGTAGGGACGGAATTTAAACTGAGGTTTTCCTGAATCTTAAGCAATATTTCAATATATTAATTTCTGTGGTGCTAGTAATGACCATAAGTTTTCATGTATAAAATCAGTTCCAACTCCACGTGTCATTGGAACTTTGAAAGAAGCTTTTATAGTAACAAAGTCCTCTCTGTTCTCTTGTCTCTTGCTATCATATTGAATATTTGGTATTTATTTTTCCTTTCACCAGAAGTCACCTACTTACCCACGTTGATGAAGCATTAGAATAGTGATAGTCTTCACAAAGTAGCAAGAATGGCTTAAATGGCTGCATTTTTTAATTTTGGCTGGTGTACCTAGAAATTAAATTTATTCCACTGCATGGGAACCTTTAACTAGTTTTCATGTGACTTCGAGTATCACTGTGATGGTATTTACTCTATTATAGATCTGAATAAATTATGGGTGATTTGAGGAAGGCTAAAAGGGAAGAAGAATGTTGGTGAGACCTAGAAATGTTCTGCTTAGTGTCAAGGAGGCCTAATTCCTTAGAATGTTCAATAGAAAGGAAATTTATTGTGTTATCATGACCCTATGTCACAACAGAACTTTACTTATATCTTAGAATTCAGAAGGAGATTGAATAATAAAGGTTAACAGTCCATAGAGGTATTTCACTGGAAGCTAAAAGCATCACCTTATCTAAAATGGAGTGATAAATACTTAGAAAAGTCTTCTGGGGACACAGAGACTGAAGACCAATAATGTGTATTTAGTTTCAACAATGGAAAGACACATAGGTCAATGGGACTTAAACTTGGATATTATTAGAAATATATTGCTTTTATATTTTGCTGAATGGAAGACAGTGTTAAGAATTGTCCTCGTTTTAGGAAGTTTGGTAAATGTACATCTGCCCTGACCTGAAGGATTTTAGGAAATGCTCCTGAATGCCTAGAAGGGATGAGGAGCCAGTGGCTTGTATAACACTTAATCAGATACAAGAAAACTATAGGCCCTTAAACCTTGCACATTCCAGACACTATGCAGAAAACCCCATAGCATTAGTCCTAACACTGCATCTCTACAAAACTCCTGTGATAGTACTAAACATAAAGAGTACAGTCTAAAGCAATTTTAATGGAGTTCATGTAAGGGAATGTATATGTCTGTCAGATAGCCAGTAAGGAACAGGGGGTGGATTTTGAATCACACATCTCTAGGAAACTACCTTGCTTTCTGATGTATAAATGCTTTACTTTCATTGTATCAAATTTGAATGTGGAAAGATTCTCAATTCTAGAAGCCCAGAAAAATACATTTCAGTGTGATATTATAAACAATTTTGAATATCATTGTGGAAGATTAAAGAAGTCCATGAATTCTTTGAACAATTCCATTTGAGCAATGGCATCTATGTTACTTTCCTTTGAATCAGTATAGGTTTTGAGACAACTTCAATTAGTAGAACATGGTGAAAAATGTCCTTCTGCTAGTTTCAAAGTGTAGGAAATAATAGACCAACAACTTGATACATGGTCACATATTTCGAGTACTCTCTAGTGACCTGGATCTTTCATGTAAGAAGGCTGAGTATGCTGAGAACACCACATTGAAAAAAAAACTACACTTAGACAATGGAATCTATGTCCTAGAAGAGCTGAATCATGCAGTCCTCCCAGCCAATATAACATGAACAGGACATCCTTACCCTCATTAAACCAACCAATTTCCTAGGTGAGTAACACCAAGTGACTCTGCTACTCTCTCAGGTAGAAAAAAAACAATTATCTAGACCCTATTTTAATTTCTGAGGCATAATAAAGATATGCAAAATGTAAGGGATTGCCTTTGGTCTTTGGAAGCTGAGATTCCTGTAGCTAGAAAGATAGAAGTAGGATAGAGATAGTTGATATATATTTTTTGTGCCAGTCCTGGGCTTTGGACTCAGGGCCTGAGCACTGTCCTTGGCTTCTTCTTGCTCAAGGCTAGCAATCTGCCACTTGAGCCACAGCACCACTTCTAGCGTTTTTCTATATATGTGGTGCTGGGGAATTGAACCCAGGGCTTCATGTATACAAGGCAAGCACTCTTGCCACTAGGCCATATTCCCAGCCCCAATATCCACTTCTTCTGAGGGCAGACCGCTACAAGGAATAAACCAGGTTCCACTGGTTTCCATTGACTTTATTCCATCACCTTCCATTCCCAGGAAGAACTCATAAATCTTGGTAATTATTAGCAACTCTTGTATGTCCTTACTTGGCCAGATCTGCACATAGTCATAATCAGGTATTATACTTTTTAATGCTAGAGTTGTTTCATTTAGTGGTTCCAAGCCAGAGTGGTTAGAAGGGCTAAAGAAACAGGATAGAATGTCAATTATTGCCCATGGCCCTACGCTTCCCTCTTTGTAGCTGGGAACCCACTATTTTTTGTACCAGTACTGTGGATTTAACTCAGGGCCTTATGCTCTCACTTGTCTTTGTTACCCAAGGCTAGTGCTCTACCACTTGAACCACACCTTCAGTTCTGTTTTTAATGGTAAATGGAGATATTAGTCTTAAGGATTCAGATCTTAGTCTCCTGAGACTAAGTATATAGGTGTGAGACACCAGTGCCCAGCAATAATTAGTATTTTCAAGAAGTTATTCAGAGAATATATTACATTTAGGAACAATCTACTTTAATGTTCTCCACTCTAATCCCTTGTAAAATATTCTTACTATCCCCTTATGTAGAACTAATGGAATCTAATAAAAATAACATATTCCTACTGTCTATGCTCTTAGCCTCTGTTTATATCCTTTGTCTTCACTAATTTCCAACCCCACTCAAAACACACATTCACATACATACACACATATTATACTCTCTTACACACACACACACTCACACACACACACACACACACAGAATTCTTGCAGAGAATTAGATGGCTGGAAATACAGACCATGAAAATGTGCAAAAAGAAGAGAAAGGAAGTAGCATGAGGCTCTAGAGTAAGTCAGTGCCACAACCAAGTGTGGTTTTTTTCTCGTACCCATCAGCAGCCATTTACCCTTCTATTTACCTATGAAGCATTGAGTTAGTAGTAGGAGTTAAGAAGGAATGAGAGTTGAAAAATAATACTCATCAGGTTTTTGTAACAACATAGCTTCTTCCACAGTGGTAAAATATTTGACACTTGGAAATATTTTACTTTGCAGGTGACCTTTGTGAAAGTTTGTTTCAATAAGAACAATAAAAAAATAAAATTTAATTTTGAACTCTCATGTTTTTTTTTTTTAACACATTTTGTCTGTAGGGAATGAATGCAAATAATATTACTATTTGCTCCTTTTCCAAACTATTGGGTCCTTGGGAGCTGGAAGTAGGGATGCTTAGGGGAGAGACTGGTAAGAATGTTCAAATAGCACAGACATGAGGGTAGAGGCTTTTACTTGATTGACTTTCTGTTGAGGATTGTAGCACGGGCATTGTAGTGAGAGAACTAGACTCAAATCTCAATTCTATTCCTTCTTAGATGTGTCAGTTTTAACAAGTCAATTCACTTACTAAGTTTCTTTATCTGTGCAATGGAAATACTAATGATGTTTACCTTTCATATTTGGGAGGAGGAAATAAGGATTTAGGAGAATATTTGATACAGATGAAGCACTGTTATGATTTTGGTAGCGGTGGTGTTTTTACATTGTGGAAATGACAAGGTCTCGGCTATCCAGAAAAATCTGTTAAACTAAGGAAGCCACCTAAATTTTCCCTCTAGATCCAGAAAATTCTCAGTGCTCTGGGATTGGTAAACATCTGCAATCACTGAATATTTGTTGCCATAGTCATCCCAGAGCCAGAGGCACAATAAATAGTAGATGGGGATCTGGGTTCCTGAGAACCAGGAATCCTAGGTTCCAGTCTCATATGTATAACTGACTTGCTCAATGGTCATGACCAAATTACTACCTTGTCCAGGCTCCAATCTCTTCACCTATAATATGGGTAGAGAACAGATTTGATTAGTCATTCATTTATTCATTTATTCATTCCAACACATCTAACAACTGACATCCATCCATACTCTGACTGATAACATAGGCAATAAAATTACCTTTGACAGGTCAGTGAAATGCTCAGATATATAGTTCCCAATCTGAGAAGGTGTAGACAGTGGTATGGATGAGAGACAAGGAAGCAGAATGCACTTTGAGGAGGTTGTTTGGTGCAATGCTTCATGTGAGCAATGGTGAGGTCTTCAACTAGTGCAAACAGCAGAATCACTAAAATGCCTGGTAATAACAACCTGAATTATGTATATTGTCATAGTTCTGGACTTCCTGAAGATGTCTTTCCATATTTGATTGACCTCATTGTATATATCTCATGGAGTACCATGTCACATTTTTATTTCTTGTCAAAATGATCACTTTTGCACATTAACAAAAGTGATGTCTGAGACGTAACAGACACTGGCAGCTCTTGTCTCAAGAGACAAAGTACTTTACTTGAAGCTATCTGTGGTCCTGGATTTTCCTCAGAAGAAGCCAAAAATTACCCCACTTCAAACAAACTGTTTCTGGAAGATCAATATTTGTGTGTGGTTGGTATAGGATAGGGTGGGATGAGGTGATGTAGAGAACTCCAAAGGCTCCTGCAGTAAGTCTCTCTGCAAACAAATATCTAGATCTGTCACCTGTCTTAATGTTGACTCTGTTCTACTAAGGGCTATAATTTCTAAAATTACATTTCTAATACTTATATTATTCTTCCTGATTATTAAAGATATGCATTTTCACAATGGAAAATGTATAAAGTACAAAGTATAAATATTTGTAACAAAAATTTATTGAATTCTATTAATAATGTGACAGGCACTGTGCTAAGTACATTAAGAGTCCTGTGAGGTAGTGACTTTTAAGTTCTCTATGTTTAGGTGAAAAAGTGGAGATTCAGCATTCTTGCTCAAGCTTATGTTAATATATGGTGTAGATAGGATTCAAAACCCATTTTGAGTGATTTCAAATTGTGTCTATGTGTGTGTGTGTGTGTGTGTGTGTGTGTGTGTGTGTGCATGTGTGTGCTAGTACTGGGTATTGAACTCAGTATGTACACACCATTTCTTAACTTTTTCACTCAAGGCTGGTGCTCTTCCACTTGATCCACAGCTCTGTTTTCGGCTTTTTGTTGATTAACTGGAGATAAGTGTCTCACTGACTTTCTTGTTTAGGCTGGCTTCAAATTGGAATCTTCCAACCTCAGCCTCTTGAGTAGCTAGGATTACAGGCGTGAGCCACCAGGACCTGGCTTTAATGTGTTGTTGACATTTTTTATTAATTAAAAAATAACAATTCATCAACACAGAGAGATAACAGAATTTAAAGTAAGTATGAATTGTTAACTGGTTATTTCAGGAGTAAAATAATACAAGGGGACTAGGGGAATTACCCTACTGAATAATTCACTGTGCAAATAAATATGAAGTTTTAGAAACTCTAGAAATTGGAGTAAAAAGTTAAAAATTCTACCATTCAATCATAACATCTTTAGTATTTAAATGCTAATTAGATTGTCAAAATATGCACTTGTTAGCATATTTACAATTAGAATCCTGCTTAAATACCTTCTTATGTCATGGTTTTTTATGCCAGTCCTAGAGCTTGAACTCAGAGCCTGGGTGTTGTCCCTGAGCTTTTTCACTCAAGGCTTGTGTTCTACCACTTGAGCTACAGCTCTCTACTTCTGGTTTTTGCATTGTTAATTGGAGTCAAGAGTCTTATGGAATTTCTACCTGGGCTGACTTCAAACTGAAATCTTCAGATATCAGTGTTCTGAGTACCGAGGATTACAGGTGTGAACTATTGGCACCCAGCAGCACCCAACAGTAAGTTTTATTTTTAATGTTTTTCAATGGCATGTTACTTTGCAACACTTGTATTTTTTCCAGTTTCTTAAATAATAGTGCAGTGGATATCTTCTTTCACACATACTTATTACATCTATAAAGTTTCACACATATTTGTCATTTTCTGAAAATCATAACACACAAAAAAACTTGGATCAGATTGTCACTTAAAATATGTTCAAATTTCTGGGCACTTATACCTCATGCCTATAATCCTAGCTACTTAGGAGGCTGGAATATGAGGAATATGATTCAAAACCACCCTGGGAATGAAAATCCAGAAGATTTATTAAGTTTCCATTTAACCACCAAAAATCCAATAGTGGAGCTGTGGCTTAAGTGGTAGAGTGCCATACTTGAGTGAAGAAACCTAAGCAAGGGATCAAGGCCTCAAGTTCAAGTCTCAGTGTCAGCAGAAAACAACACAAAACAAAACAAACCTAAAATCTCTAAATGTGTTCGACCTGTAGTAAGTAATGCCTTCATTGGTTTTGACAAGGGCTTATTGGTAAAATAGAATTTTAAGCAACTATCCTTGGGCAATCTGACAATTGAAGACATTTCCAAAGGAAAGCAAATGTAAAATAATCCCAGGGATGTAAAATAGTCCCATTATTTAAGAAAATATAAAATTGATTTAAAAAACTTTTAGAAATATAAAACTTAGCAAAACTTGGACAACTAGTCACTAAACTTTCTGTTCTTTTCTTCCTGAGCATATGTCTAGGTTGCATTCCCAAGCTTCTTTTGCAGTTACATGTGGCCAATAGATGGAGATCTAACTAACAGAAGGGGAGTCTAGGCCTTGCCCCAAATATTTTTCATATGACTTCCCACATTTTTTTCTTTTCACTACTTTCATACAAATGACAACAATAACTTAGGAAGAAGAGCCAAATATGGAGGGAATTCATGTTTCTTTTTTGTTATCTTTAATAGTTGAATAAAGGAGTTGCAATTGAACTAAGCAGTTTGTGAATATAGTATATTTTGATCAATATCACCCTTTTCAATACTCCTCACCCATGCCTCAACCCACTTTTCCCCTTACTTTCCTTAATTTTTGGGATAGATATTGAATTATTGACTATGTTCTTCCTCTCTTCTTTTCACTTGCCTCCTTTCTCCTCTTCTTCTACTTTCAAATACATGTTTCCTGGTGTTTATTTTGCTGAACTTTGCCTTTGCCTTTAAATTTATAAGCTAAATCTATTTTCCACATATAGGGGCAAACATGAATCCTTTGTTTCTCTGGGCATGACTTACTTCATTTACTATATTTTTTTCAAGTCTTTT
The DNA here is from genome assembly GCF_023159225.1 of Perognathus longimembris pacificus. Taxonomy (NCBI): domain Eukaryota; kingdom Metazoa; phylum Chordata; class Mammalia; order Rodentia; family Heteromyidae; genus Perognathus; species Perognathus longimembris. The sequence continues at coordinate 65,053,749 of NC_063188.1, read as the reverse complement.
CCTTACTAATGGTACAGTATCACTCTTTCTAATGGATGAGTAAAATTCCACTGTGTATATGTACCACATTTTCTTCATCCATCCATCCACTGAGGGCATCTGAGCTGATTCTATACCATAGCTATGGTGAATAGTACTGGAATAAACATGGTTGTGCTGGTAGTTTTATTATATTCTGGTTTGAAATCTTTTGGATAAGTGACCAGGAGTGGAATTGCCTGTCATTCTTCAAAATAAAGAAAACAGTCAAAAAATTCATATGGAACCACAAAAAGCTGTGAATAACAAAAGCAATCCTGAGCAGAAAAAAAAAAAGAAGTGCTGGAGGTATAATAACACCAAACGTCAATCTCTACTACAGAACTATAGCAATAAAAACAGCTTGATACTGACCCAAAGGCCCAATGGAACAGAATATGAGACCCAGAAATAAACCCATGGGACTATAGCTAGGTAATATTGGATAAAGGCGCCCAAAAGCTTTTTCAGCAAATGGTGCTGGAAAAACAGGATACCTACATGAAAAAAAATCTGAAACTGGATCCTTATCCATCACCTTTCACCAGCATCAATGTAAAATGGATGAAAGACTTCAATGTAAAATTGAAAACCATGATGCTATTATAGGAAGGATTAAGGAAAACATTAGGATTTAGGATAAAGATCCAAAAACACACAAAATCAAAGAAACACTTGATAAATGGCATTGCATCAAATTTAAAAGTCTCTACACAACTAAGGACATAGTTGAAGGACAAGCTGAAAATCCCAAAGAATGGGAGATTTTTGCCATCTATATATCAGACAATAGCCTAATATCCAGAATAAATGTGGAACATAAAATTTAAACTTGCTAAGAACCAACAACCCAATTAATAAATGGGCTAATGAGCTAAAGAGACTTTTCATAAGAAGAATTAAAAATGGCCAATAGACACATGAAGAATGATCAATGTATCTGCCCATAAAGGAAATGTAAATCAAACAACACTGAGATTCCACCTTACCCAAGTTACAATAGCCAGTATCAAGATAACAAATAATAACAAATGCTGGCCAGGTAGTGGCTAAAAGAGAACTGTTGATGGATATGTAAATTGTTTAGCCATTCTGCAAAGCAGTATGGAGCCCCGTCAAAAAACTAAACATAGAAATACTCTATGATCCAGCAATTCCAAGGCCAGAAATTTAGGTTTCTAAATCATCACTTAGAGGAAAGCCATTCATTTTTAACCAAACCTATTTTGTATGTTTTTGGAATAAGAACTAAACTTCTACCATATATAGTTATTAGATAATTTAGAACTTTTTTTTTTTTTTTGGCCAGTTCTGGGCCTTGGACTCAGGGCCTGAGCACCATCCCTGGCTTCTTCCCGCTCAAGGCTAGCACTCTGCCACCTGAGCCACAGCGCCCCTTCTGGCCGTTTTCCATATATGTGGCACTGGGGAATTGAACTGAGAGCTTCAGGTGGAGGAGGCAAGCACTCTTGCCACTAGGCCATATTCCCAGCCCCAATTTAGAACTTTTTTACAGGAGAGAGATAAGCTACTTTCGAGATAAGATAAAAATATTCAAATAAATATAGAATTTCACATGAAATGAGCATTACACAGTTTTGCCTAATACTAGAATCAAAAATGGTGAAGAACAAGAAAGTCATGAAAGAGAAAAAAAGTTGGGTTAAGAGGGCTTTTATATGAGAAATTTTAACTTTAATAAGTAAATCAAAACACTTGAAGCTAGGATGCCTGCCTATAATCCCAGAACCCAAGAGGATGAGGTCAAAGGATCTTGAGTTGGAAGCCAGCCTCTGGGCTACTAATGAGCTCAGAGCAAGCCTGTGTTGTATAGTAACAAAAACTAAACCAACCCCAACCAAACATTCTTTTTAAATGCATTTAAATTCTATATTAAGGGCAATTAAAAGAGAATAAAGATGAAGTCAAAGAATGGATACAACCAGAAATTGGAATGGAGACAGTGACACAAAATGAGCAAAAAGTCTATCTAATAACCACAACATTTTAGTCTTGCTTCGCCACAGCAGGTATTTTCTAAGAAGTTTCCTTGGACTTAGCCTCCTTGGAGGAAAGGCAGCCAGAAGGCTTTCACCATAGTTTGTTCCCATGAGATCTTGGCATTGTAGCCACAGATAATTAGATCCAGAATTTGAGCCACTTGATGCAAAGGCAATCATTCATATGCTACTCATGGACAGTGATACAACCTGTGAGGAGAACTCTATGTAATCCAGGTATTGTCAAGTTGGTTTATAAACTGAAATCTTATTCTTACAGTATGTGAATGGGGGACATATAGAAAGCAAATTTTAAAAAAATCCACATCAGAAGTAGAATCAGTCACCATGTTGTGGAATACAAGATCAGGAACAATGCACAACACCTCATTATCTTCTATCATGAGGAACCCAGTGGATCCTATTGTACTTTACAACTTCATGTGTTTTTAGAATAGCTTTCCATTATCTGAAATAAGTGGAACATGTCTTTATGTCCTGCTAAGTAAAACAACTAATAAATTATCCATTAGAGCATTTTAAAAAGCAACATGATCTTTATATAGAAAGTTGGTATTTTTTTAACTTGGACTCTGTGTACAGACTGGAAACAACATGACTTCTATGGAATCCTTCCCTTGAAATAAAATGGTTGTCAGTTAGAAAAATAAAAAGATTTTTATATGCTTTAATTATGCCACATTTCACATGCTAACAATTCCTAAAAATTATCTTCAAGCACTACCTCTTCCCTAAAATTTAATCTTGTATATAAAACCATTTACAACTCAATTAATATGCCCAACAAGCATCTCAAGCCAAACTCCAAATATTTTCTATCTTTACTTTTTTCCCATTACAATTTGATCTGTCTGTATCTGTTACCTGTTGTGTGTTGGTGACTGTATGCTTCACATAAACAATTTATAGGACGAAATATTTTTTGGGGCTCACAGTTTCAGAGTTAATCCCATAGTTGCTTGGCCTTGTGTGTTTGGGAAGAACATAATCATGGCAGAAGTGTGCCATGGCAAACCTTTTTCATCTGGTGGTGCACCGAAAAGGGAGTAAAACAGGGTCAATATATCCCCAAGGTACTACTCTATATGACCTACTGCCAATTCCTAAATTTTAGACCCTCTCCAAATATTGTCACCAGCTGAGGAGTAAGCATTCAAACCATAAGCCTGTGGAGGAATATATCATATTGAAACCATATCATTCCACCCCTGTTCCCAAAAGGCTCCTGACCATCTCAATGAAGAATGCACTTAGTCCATTGCCAAAAGTACCCAAAATCTTAACAGATACACCGTAGTTCAAAAGTTTAAATTCAAACTTTCCTGAGACTCAAGTGATTCTTTAGCTGTGAACTCCTGTTAACCACACCTATTTTAAAATAGAGAAATAGAGATATATGAAGAAATCATGGACCAAAGTAAGCATGAAACCCAGTAGGTAGTTCCATGTTTGGCATCCATGGCATATTGTGATGTTGTGATCTGAGTTCCAAAGGGTCTTGGAAAACTCTTTCATTTGCAGTACACCAGTTCTTGTCCTTGGGCTGGTTCTGTTCAGTGTCAGTGGCTTTCTTCAGCAGATGGTTCACATTCCTGGCATCTCCAATATCTGGGGACTCCATTTTAGCCTACAATTTACCTTCACAGCTTTATTCATTATCTTCCTGTGGGTTGCCTATATGAATTCTGACCCAGTCACGTATTTCATGGTTTCTCAGGCCTTCATCTAAATCTCTTTAGTGGCCTTCAAGACTCTGTAACCCTTGAATTTTTCATGCCTCCAAAAATAGTACCACATGGACAATGCCAAGGTCTGCTGCTAGCTCATGCATTAATAGGACCCTCTTGGGACCTTGACTGCAGTAGCTGCTGAGTAGCTGCTGATGTCTGAACCTGTGAAAGAAGGATGCCACAAGGACTCTTTTCTAAAGGGAAAGTCTTTTCAATGAGTTTGCAGTTTTATATTATGGAGTCTGTGGTGGGTAGGACCTGCAAAGTTTTTTATATAATCTCAAGGTGCCTCTCCTCCCTTCTCTTCCCCTCCCCTTCCCTCCTTCACTCTCCCTGCCAGTACTTGGGCTTGAACTCAGGGCCTCTCACATGGCTTTTTCACACAAGATGAGTGCTCTACTATTTGAGTCTACCTTAACACCTGGTTTTTTGCTAGTTAATAGATAAACATCTCACAGATTTTCCTGCCTGGCTGGCTTTGAATCTTAGTCTTGAAATCTACTGTCTCAGCTAAATTACAGTCTTGAGCCCCTGGTGTTCTGGTGCTTTGTTTCTCTTTAAAGGCACTAATCTCTTTAACAATCTTTCACTCTTTTTCCTTGACTGTCAGCTTGTTCCTTTTCTTAACAGAATTTGTTTTCAAATATTTCATCTGTGCTTTCGTGTAAAATTCTCACTGTAAACCTGGATAAAAGCACTCAGAATAATCATACTACAGCTCAAATATTACTCTGTCTTGAAATTTCCTCCATTAAATTATTTCATCTTTTTAAAATGAGCAGAACATGTAGGCAAATTATTTGCCAGAATGGAATTTGCATGGGCTTTGTCTAATTTCTCATGGAGACCTTGTTCCCATCTGAAAACCTATGAGTCTAGTCTTCACTGCCTGAGCTCTAACCAGAATTACTCATTACATTCTAGGCTTTCTTGAGCCATTTTATCAATCTTTTCCAAATTCATCTCATAAATCAGTTCCAAGGATTTAAGAAGCAAATGTTCATGTTTAGTCACAGCAACAGCCCAATGTTTCTAGAACCAATTTTCTGCAAACTTTCATTCATTCAACAAAAGAAGGCAACCCAGTAAGGGTGTTTCCAATCTGATTGTAGCAGGGGAAGGTAAGTAGGGTTGGCTTATTTGTCCCAGAGATAAAATAGGAACATCACCAAAAGCAACTAGAGAGTCTGGTAGTACCAGCAAAACATATTGATTATGAATTTCATTGACAGTGAGTGACCAAAGGAAGAACTTTCTTTTTCCACCAGGCTTGAACATTCTCTTCACCAAGAGATATCATATGAATAGTCAAACTGAAAATAATCCTCTTGAAATAAGTGGTGTGGCCTGGGAAGTATTCTTCTACCTTACAGTCAGAGATTCCTTCTTCAAACTAGACCTTCCAGGTGTCTTGGCCTGGAGAAACATCTTCCTTTCAACCAGCAATGGTAGAGATCAGTTGAAGATTTTTAACCCTAGATAAATAAAGTAAACCAAAATAAAATTTGAAAGGTTCTTAAAATTAAGTTCTCCTGAAATTAAGGCAGAACATATGGGTGAACATAATCAGGATAAGCCTATTATAAAAATTTACATATAACCCAGAGTTTATTTAGCAATAGACAAAATAAACAGGATAAAATCAAATACCACCTGTCAAGACTGGAAAATCACAATTTTGAATAACCAGAACAAATAAACAATGATGTCAAGATAAATCAGATGTTGGACTTATCTGACAAGGGTTTTACAGCATCTGTCATGAAATGTTCCAACAAGAAGATACAAAATTTCATGAAATTTGTGAAAAAATATAGACAAATTTCAACAAAGAAATAGGTTATAAAAATAAACCAGATGGTGCTGGGAATATGGCCTAATGGCAAGAGTGCTTGCCTCATATACATGAAGCCCTGGGTTCGATTCCCCAGTACCACATATATAGAAAATGGCCAGAAGTGGCTCTGTGGCTCAAGTGGCAGAGTGCTAGCCTTGAGCAAAAAGAAGCCAGGGACAGTGCTCAGGCCCTGAGTTCAAGGCCCATGATTGGCCAAAAAAAATAATAAAAAATAAAAATAAATAAAAATAAAAAATAAAAAATACAATAAAGTTAAAAAATGAACCAAATGGAAATTTTGGAACCAAAATATAAAAATATAAGAATGAATATAAATATAATCTAATGAAAATATATATATAAGAATGAACAAACTTTCAGTAATTACCCAATGAAAAAAAAGAATGTAGTATCTAGAACCTGTGAGGCAACTTTAAAAAGTGATAAACTTGTTCAAATATTACAGAAAGCAGTATGGAGTTTCCTTAAAAGACTAAATATAGAGCTTCCCTATGAGCCAACAATCCTATACCTGGGCATTTGTCCTATAGACCACAAAGAAGGCAACACTAAAGCTACTAGGACAGCCATGTTCATTGCACCACTGTTTACCATAGCGAAGATATGGAATCAAACCAGATGCCCCACAGAGGACGAATGGATTAAGCGAATGTGGTATATATACACAATGGAATTCTACACTTTCATCAGAAAGAACGAGACTGTATCATTCATAAAGAAATTGAAAGATTTGGGGAAAATTACATTAAGCAAAGTAAGACAGACCCAAAGGAACATATGCTACATGCTTTTCCTCATTTGTGATACCTAGAATACTCCTGCAAATCTACACGCAAACAAACTGGAAGTTAAAAGACAAAAAATATCCCAGAACATGATAAATTATACAAGTTTCTAGACACTCACACAGTGAGACAAAAAGAGGATATTCCTAGGAGAGGATCACAGAGGCTCAATAATTATGTTCGTATGATCATATAAAACAATGTTTATTGAAATTAACTCCAAGAAATGGAATGTTTTATGTACCTTTTGTTTTTTTTTGTAAGTTTGGGGAGAATAAGTAGGGGCACAGAAAGAGTGGGATAAAGAGTGAACAAATGCAGGAGGCATACCCACTAGACACTATGTTGAAAATGAACCACACAATTGTAGGTAGAGACAGAAGGGAAAAAGTGGGAGAAAGTGATGGAAGGGGTGGGGTGACACTGTTCAATGAGAAATGTACTCCTTACCTGACTTAAGTAATCATAACTCCATTGTACATCACCTTTACAATAACAATAACTACATGTATACACACACATATATACATATATATTTCTATATGACAAAGGTATTTCATATGAAGAATCAAATAATTGCTTGGATACTTTAAGAAGTATCCATTGGAATATAAAATAATTGGAATATAAAACCATTTCTTAGCTAAGAAATCTGTATAGTATTCTTAATCATCACTTTTTACTTTTCACTATGAAACTGAAAAAAAAAATCTTTCCATGTATATAACTATCAGTATCATTCCTGGATAAAGCCTGTTCTACAGAAATAAAGCCTGTCAAAGAGTAAGGAATTCAAGAAATAAAGGAAAAATAATAGAATTGAAAGAAGATTCAAAGAAACAATCGGTAGCAAATGGTGAAAAATTAGATATAATACATTTAGTCTAAGGAAATGTACACCAAGGCATGCCACATAATTAGCACACATCTAGGATAATCATAGCAGAAGATTACAATAGCTCAATAGCCATGTCCATATGAACACATAAAATGATACCAAGTGAAATGAACTCCAAGTTTTGGAAACACATGCTTTATTGTTGCCATTATTTTCAACATACCCTTTTTCTTTTGTCTTTCTTTCCCATGGTTTCACCCCTGATTTCACTGTAACTGCTTTTGGTACCCTGGATATTGTATATTCATGTATTGGAACTAGGGAAGGGAAAGGGAATACCAAAATCAAGAGACAAAGGACTAAAAAGACAAACCAATGCAACAGCAATACTTACAAAACTATGTGGTGTAAACCAACTGCACATCTCATGGGGGGGTGGGAGAAGAAGGCGGGAAAAAATGAGGGAGGAGATAACAAGTTGGATAAGAAATGTATGCACTGCCTTATGTATGAAACTGTAACCCCTCTGTACATCCCTTTGACAATAATGAAATGAAATAAATCTCAAATGAAACAGCCAAAAATAATATAAAATAACAATCGAAAAGTGAGAGAGGTTATACCTCATGTACAGAGGAACAAAATTTGGAATAATAACAGTTCTCATGAGAAACCATGAAACCAGAGAATTTGGCACAACAGGTGTTGAAAGAAAGGAACTTTTGGTTTTGACAATGGGTTACACTATGTAGCCTGTGCTGACATTAAACTGCAATCCTCCTATCTCAGCTTCCACAGTGCTGAATGACTACCACGCCTAGCTATACTTGTAATAAATAATTCTATATACAGCATAACTATCTTTTAGTAATGAAGGAAATAATGATATTTTCAAACAGCAAAACGTTTTGAGTTTATTGCTAGTCCACTCACCCTTAAGGGTGGTTAAAAGAAACCTTTCAAATAAAGGAAAAGCTAAATGATTGACAAAAGGAAATTTAGATCACCAGGAAGGAATAAAGGATGACAAGAACAAGATAAACATGAGTAAAAACACTAGAATATCTTTTTCATCATGATATTTTTTTCCTTTATTTTCAAAGTGAATTACAGAGGGGTTACAGTTTCATATGTAAGGCAGTGAGTACATTTCTTATCCAACTTCTTACCTCCTCCCTCACTTTCCCCCCTGCCTCCCCCTCCCCTTTTCCCTCTCCCCCTCCCCCCATGTGTTGTACAGTTGTTTACAGCAAAGGGTTTTGTAAGTATTGCTTTTGGAATTTTGTCTTTTTATCCTTTGCCTCCCGATTTTGGTATTCCCTTTCCCTTCCCCAGTTCTAATACATGTATATACAGTGTCCAAGGCACTCAGATGAGATACAGTGATAGTGCGGGTGAAACCACAGGAAGGGAATACAAGAGAAAAAAAAGGGTATGGTTTCACATGGCATGTTGAAAACAATTAAAACAAAGATGTAAAACTTGTTCCATAACGTGGAGTTCATTTCACTTAGCATCATCTTATGTGTTCATAAAGGCATAGACATTGGGCTCTTGTGATCTTCTGCTATGACTAGTCTAAACCTGTACTAATTATTTCCTATGAGGGAAACCATAGAGTCTTTTTTCCCCCTTTGGGTCTGGCTCACTTCACTCAGTATAATTTTTTTCAAGTCCTTCCATTTCCTTATGAATGAGGCAATGTCATTCTTTCTAATAGACACAAAAGAATTCAATTGTGTATATGATCCACTTGTCTACTGAGGGGCATCTGGGTTGGTTCCATATTTTAGCAATGACAAATTGTGCTGTGATGAACATTGTTGTGTTGGTGGCTTTAGTGTGGTCTTGTTTGTAATCTTTTGGGTAGATACCCAAAAGAGTGGCTGCTGGGCCATACGGGAGCTTTATGTTTAGACTTCTGAGGAACCCCCATACTGCTTTCCAGAGTGGTTGAACAAGTTTACATTCTCACCAACAATGTAGTAAGGTTCCCTTTTGGCCACATCCCCTCCAGCATTGGTTTTTGTTAGTTTTCCTGATAATGGACATTCTTACTGGGGTGAGGTAGAATCTCAATGTTGTTTTGATTTGCATTTCTTTTGTGACCAGTGTTGTAAAGCACTTCTTCATGGTTCTCTTGTCCATTCTCATTTCCTCTTCAGAGAAGTCTCCTTTTAGGTCTTTAGCCCACTTGTTGAGGGGGCCATTGGTTCTTTCGCATCATGAATTTTATAAATCCTATTTGATAACTGAAACACGAATTACAACATCTGATTCATAAGGTCTGACACAATCTGTACTACATTTTCTCTCTCATCTCATTTCTAAGCACTCTTCCTGATATTTATTGTGCTTTAGCTATGGTGGTGTTCTGGCTGATTCCTCAAATATCTAAGTCATACTTCTTTACCTACAGCTCTGAAACTTAATTTATTCTGCATGGAGGTTTCTTCCTTAAAGTGTTGATGTGGTCAATGACCCAGTGGAGCTTTCCTTGACCATTTTCTTTAACATTCATCTATTTACATTACTCTCCATCCATACTGGTGCTTTTGGGATTCCCTTGAAAGAATGTCAGCTCCATGATGAAGATTATTGTCTATTTTCTTCACTTTTGTATGTCCAGTGACTAAATGATGTCACACATAGTAGAATCTCATATGTTTAAGTGAATGAATGAATTTAGCAAATTCAAGACTTTTCTCCCTTGAATACTCTGGGGATGGTTGATCATGCCACGTATGGAACAATCTGTAGGTCACTACTTTTCTTACGTTGTGAAAGAAATCGTAAGGACCTAGAGGGCACAAAAGTTTGGGAATATGTTAATTATATAACTATTTTCAATTTGTGAACTTTTACTTAATTTCAGCATGCATTTTTATTGAGCACCTACTATGCATTCTGTTTTATATAGAAAGATCACTTACTATCTGTTACAGATGTGTGAACTAAGCACTGTCAGGTTTTTCAAAGTCTCAGAATATACAAAGTGAAAAATTCATCTTCAATTCCTTAACAATTTTCTCTATTGGCATACAATAAATATATGTACAGATTATTACACACTCTCTAGTTTCAGAAATTTCATTATGTTTTACTATTTGAGGTAATGCATTACTGGTTCCTTTACATGGATGAAGAAATGGAAGCTCAGAGGAGTTAAATTACTTGCTTTGAGTAACATAGCCAAATAAATTTAAGTATATTTCAATTTATTCCAAAGCCATTACATTTCCCTGACTTCTAAGAAGTCATCCCATTAGGTCTCTGGTACTCTGCTATCCATTCCATAAAGTGCATCTAGAGATATTCCCTGGGATAGGAATAGGTGATACCATAGTAAGTTGAAAGTACTGGGCATGTAGATGATGAGGTCTACCAAGGCTGAATATTCATTAAATGCATAGGACATGCAACCAAGAAATTATCCCATAAAAGACCATTGTTAAATAATTAATCAGTAATATTTGTAGATAACCTAGTCTTGTACAATTGCTTGGTTAAGTGCTAAATATACGAAGATTTAAAAATACTGGTTCTTACTCTCAGGAAACTCATGGAATAGTGAGAGAAACAAACAACAGTTTTCCATACAGTACAAGTAATTTGTCAGACGTAAGAAAGAATAAGGATAATGAATCAGTAAAGATTGAAGGGTCTACATGACCGACATGGTCTATAAGTTAGGCCTCGAAGAATAAGATGTATATATATATAATATTAATATATAATATATTGAATCTATGATATGTGAAATATAATATATATTGACTGTACAAAGTAGTTATATATTTAAACATAAAGCATTACTTTCATATGAAATAGTTATATATTTTATGTATTATATAAAATGTTACTTTTCTATGAAATAGCTAAAGTGTGATATTTCAATAATTTTATGCAATGTGTAATGATCATTTCAGGCTAATCGTCATATACATAACCTCAAGCATGGATCCTTTCTTTTTGAATGAATACTCAAAATCCTATCTAACAAGATATTTGAAAATATATGATTAGACCCGGTGTGGTGGTACACATTCATAATCCCAGCTATTTAGGAAGTTGACATTAGGAAGACTGAGTTTGAGGCCATCCCAGGCTAAAATAAAAACCACCACCACCACCATCAACACATTAGTAGGACCCTTATTACAACAAATAAGCCAGGTATGGTTACATGGCTCTGTGGTCTCAGCTTTGTAGAAGACATTAGTGGAAAGATTGTGGTCTAATGTCAGCTCAAGGCCAAATATAAGACCTCATCTGAAAAATAACCAAATCAAAAAGGGATGGTGACATGGCTCAAGAGGTGGAGTGTTTGCCTAGAAAGAATGAGATGCTGAGTTGAAACTTTAGTTCTTTGTCCCTATGTGGGTATTTGAGTATATCTGCACATGTACATATGTATACACATATATATGTACATATACAAGTATTATTATACAAATATAACTATACAAGTATAATTATGTGACTAAGCATGACTCTTTCAGATGGGAAATGTATATAATGTAGAAGACATGAATGAACATGTCTGTAAAAGTAGTTGTAGATACTGAGTGAAATATAGCACTACAGCTCAGCTTTACTCCTAATTCTGTCCTTATTATATCCACTGTGATTATGAAGGCCAACTACTTCACTTTCTCTTTCTAGGTTTCCTTTTATATAAAATGGGAATAAAATCTATCACATAGGATTAGTGAGAATCCATGAGTTAATAGATGTGAAATATTTATAATGGTATCTAGCATATAAAATCTTTCAATTAATGTTAGTTGTTGGTTACTGTAAAGCAGATTTTTCTGTAGTGTTTCAGCAAGGATATAACAGATAGATTAGATAGCTACTTGCTAGTTACCTATACTAATAGAGGAATGGACATAATGCAATGGAGGGAAACAAATTTTCCTAGTATAAAAATTCTTTGATTGGAATGCATGATTTGAAAAGGTAGGACAGAGTTCAGATTACCAACACCACTGTCTTTTCTTAACCTAGATTATTAAATGTTTAGAATTTATGCTATGGGAACTACAGGACTATAGATGAATCTTACACAGAGAAGTAACATGATCAGATTTGCATCCTTACACTACTTGGACTCTGCTGTAGCCAGTGGATTCAAGAGGAGAGACTGCAATAAGATAGGCCATGTGCAAAGTAGTTGAATTGGGCTGGGGATATAGCCTAGTGGCAAGAGTGCCTGCCTCGGATACACGAGGCCCTAGGTTCGATTCCCCAGCACCACATATACAGAAAACGGCCAGAAGCGGCGCTGTGGCTCAAGTGGCAGAGTGCTAGCCTTGAGCGGGAAGAAGCCAGGGACAGTGCTCAGGCCCTGAGTCCAAGGCCCAGGACTGGCCAAATAAAAAAAAAAAAAAAAAAAAAAAGTAGTTGAATTGATCCAGGGTAGAAGTGATAATAGCAACCATCTCAGTGGCCCAAGCCTGAAATCCCAAGTCCCCAGGAAACTAAAGGAGAAGGATCATGAGTTCAAGGACAATCCAGGCAAAGTTAGTAAGACCTTATCTCACAAACAAAATCAAAATGATTAGGGGCCTACAGCCAATGGCAGAGCACTTAACTCACAAGCCTGAGTGTCTGGATTCAATCCTAAGGAAGGCAAAAAAAAAAGTGATAATACTTAACTACAGACAGTGTCAATGCATCAGAAAATGGATTTGTAAAGAAATCACAGTCTACTGACTTGAATATTGATTGACTGGGTATAAATGGGTATAGAGAAGTGTGAGAAGAGTGTAAGTTCAGAAACTAAATTAGAAGTCTCTTGAGTCTCATCCAGTGCTCTTACCATTTCTCTAAGCTGTTTACTTTTTCCTGCTGCTGCAATTAGGTTGTGCTGGACCTCTTCCATGGCACAGGAGCCTGCTCTTTCAGTGGAGTATCTTGTGTATCCTGCTTGTCTCCATGATTATAATAAGGGGCTCCAAGCTGGGAGTGCAACTTCTCTCTTTTCTTTATATTTAGAGGTGTTCATTTATACAAGCATTCCTGGAGGTTGCCCATGCTGTACCCAGGAGCTCCTATGGCCTGGGTGGCCTGAGTACAGGAGTTGTGGAAGGTGCCTAGAACTATGTTGTCTGATGCTGTAGTACTCTTGGTATATATTTCTGTGTCTCCGTGGGAAATCTCTGCAAAGACTGTGATTCCAGCTACCCTGGGGGCTTTGCCCAAACAGAGAGTGCTCTTGGCTGAGTCTCTACTTCCATTTCTAAACTTTGTGTATTTCAAGGGAAATCTGATCTGGACCCTTCTGATTCATTTACACTTAAATCATCCAAGGGCTCTGTTGTAAGAGTGAACTCAGCTCCAAAAATGTCTTATAAGCTTTGGTTATAAAACTCCCTACGATTTTGTGAGCTAGAATTTTTTTTTACTCTCCTTTTCTTTGAAACAAGATGTTGTGACTTTGCCAAGAGTAAATGGATTTCCAACCTCAAAGGGGTCGTGTTGGGTTCAAGAGTCAGAAATTATGGTGCTCCGAGGCCCAAAGTCATTCTTCAAGAATTGGCAATAATGAGTCTCATGGGATAGGAAGAATGATAATTCTAAGAGAAGCTGGGTGAGGGGGTGACAGGAAGTATTCATTCTACTCTTTTGGCTTAGTTCCCCAAAGCCTGAGGACTTTTGTCCCTTT
>NC_063188.1:64029682-64110769 GCF_023159225.1 Perognathus longimembris pacificus | reverse complement strand
TGAATACAAAAGCTCAGGGACAGCACCAGGCCCTGAGTTCAAGTCCCAAGACCGGCACAAAAGCATGCCCTAGAGTTAGATATGCTGCCTCATACCTAATCCTATATACTCTTGAGGCTGAAATTTGAAGGATCAGAGTTCCAAGCCAGCCCAGACAAAAAGGTGACAAACACCGCACTTCACCTAATACCTTGGCATAGTGACTTCCACCTGTAATTCTAGCTATGCAGTAGACTGATATTGGAAGGATTTTGGATCCAAGAAACACTGGCAAAAAGTTCACAAGACCTCACCTCAAGAGGAAAAGGAGAATATGATGATATGTGTCTATCACCCCAGCTATAGTAGGTAATGTAAACAGGAGGGTTGCAGACCAGCATGCCAATGTAAAAAGTAAGACCCTATCTCAAAAACAAAACGCAAAGGGCTGAAGGCATGGCTCAAGTGATAGAGCCACTTGCCTAGGAAATGTAAATCTCTGACTTCAAACCGCAGTACCACTCCCCCAACCCCCCAGAAAAAGAAAGAAAAAATGCTCTGTGGAAAAAGAAATTCACCCTTGTCAACAAATGAGAAATACGACTCAAGGTTTTTCAATTATTTTTTTGTTTGTTGTGTTTTGGGTTTTTTTCCCCTTCATTTTATATTTGCCAGTGTTGGGGCTTGAACTCGGGGCCTGAGCACTGTCCCTGAGCTTCTTGTGCTCAAGTCTAGCACTCTACCACTTGCAGCACAATGCCACTTCTGCTTTTTCTGTGTATGTGGTGCTGAGAGATTGAACCCAGGGCTTCATGCATGCTGGGCAAGCGCTCTACCACTAAGCCACACCCCCAGCCCATCTTCTTTTTATCTTGTACAGTTGCAATGGATTGTCTTCTTTTCTGTTTTTATTTTCTACATATTTTAGAATATTTTCTCTGATATTATTCCTAATAATTTCACACTATTCCCCCTCCCACTTTTCCATCTTGATTTATCTTTTTTCTCACCCTATTATCTTTATATATTAAAATTTTTCTACACCATAAAAAATTTCATGCTAGCTTTTTAAATCCTAATTTATCCTCGATGTGTGATAGTTTCATTCTTTTATAATCTCAATTGGGAAGAGTAGTTGATGTTTACCCTTTTTTTCTACATTGAAATATCTGGTTTGTTTTTGAACTTTGCATTTCATTTTTTGTTGTTCATTTATATTGCTCTTTCCCTCACTTCTGAGCAGTAGCTATAATGTAGAACTCCTACAACAAAAACTGTATAAGTTGAAGTAACTGCATAACTTTGAAGAAAGTAAAGAAGCTACTAGAAGATGAATAGGCCTCCTGCATTCATTGATTGGTGGAATCAATATTATGAAAATGGCTATGGTACCAAAAGCAACTTACACCTTCAATCCAATCTCCATCAATTTTTTAAAAAAGTTTTAAGTATCATAAAAAGAATAAGATACTTAAGAGGACATATTTGATAAAGGTTTGAGACCTTATCTCCTGTTGAAGCTGCTTCTTCAAAACCACAATTTATAATCGGGCAAATTCATTTCATTCATTGTTGGGATCTGAACGATCCCTTTCTCCCCGATCTCCCGGGGAGAATGCCTGAACCCTAAAATCTATGAAAGAGCACTTGGCCTTGCCTTCCGCCGGCAGAAGGCCAAGGTGTACTCTCGTGGACTTGCGCTAAGGTGAGGAAAGGTTGCTGAAGCCTCCCCTCCCCCCAGTCCCCTCACATGTTAACAGGAGCAGGGGCGGAAAGAAGGCATCAGGGACATGCTGCGATGGTGGGATGTGTCTCAGCCCCCGAGGGCAGGCCAGAGAAATTTATTACAATGGATTGGCTGACTGTGCTGCCACTCAAGTGATCCTGGAACTTCCTTTGTGGGCTGGGCTACTCTATCTTGGTGGCATGCACGTGTTCGCCTCCCGAGGGGCGGGGGGCTTCTTTTCTGGTTGAGGCCAGAAGGTGGGAGGGGCTCCCTCCCCCATTGTCCCAGGGCTGGGGGAAGGGCAGCGTCTCGCTCTTGGCGCCCTTCTTCCACCAAGGCCAAAACAATCCCCAACATCTCCCCCTCTTTGTTTTTTCAATGAGCAGGGAATGCTGTAAATACATGGCATGTGTGGGCATAGGGCAAATGCTGACATAAGATCTGTGGGGCCCCTTCCACAAAACTGGGGTGAGGGGTAGGTAAGGGTCCATCCGTCTGGCTTTGTTCAGAAGTCGGAATCCTCAGCTGGTTTCTGCCAAGTGCAGGAAGGTGCAGACATCAGCCCTCTTTTGGTGGTGAAGTAGAAGTAGGCTGAAACTCTGGCATTCCTGGCAGTTCCCAGTAGCTGATAACTCAAACATAAGTGATTAGTAAAACATTCTTTTATATAAACATTGAAGCCAAGGTGCTAAATCTTTGCGTTTACTTTTTTAAACATTTCTATCATAAAACATTGGGGTTGAGTGTCAGTACCCTCAGCTCCTATTTTCTTTCCAACTGGACTCCCCAAGTCTAGCAGCAGGGGGAGAGGAAAGGAAGAAGCATGGTGCAAAATTCCTTTAGTTTCTTTGTGTGCCTCTGTAGGCAGTATTGCCACGGCAAAATATTGAGCCATGAGACGCTCAAGAAAAAATCTAGAAAGCAAACAAGGAAAGGAAGCTTGGTTGCCTCCTACCGTATGCAGTCCTACTTTCCATATTTCCATGGAAGAGCAGAAGTCCAACATGGTCCTCCTTTTCCTAGAGAGAACAAGAAAACATTTCTCCAGAGCGGGTGCTCTGGGTTTAATTTTCCAATCTGGAAAAACACATATACAGTACTCCATCCCACACTGATTCGGGATGATTTAAAATTTCTTGATAATTAACATAAGCATAACTATCCTTAATTAATCCTAGGGAATACCCCCCTTTTGTTTTTTAAAAGTTATGACACCAGCGGCCACCAGGCAGGGAATATGGGTGGAGGTCTCTTCTGTAGCTACTTCCTGCTGTCAAGGGGGCGACGTGTCATAACCAAGGGCCCCTCAGCCTGGGACCATCCAGTGTGGCTGGCAAAAGTTCCCATCATTACCACGAGAATGGTCACTGGGGCCAGAGAGTGCTATGGTTTCCTCTGGCATCTTGGGCATACCCAGAAGTTTTCAAGGCTGGTGCCTCCAGGGTTCAGGTCTGTGTTAGGGTGACGGCTATGAACAGCAAATTCCCAATTGGTGATCTCAGCAAGAGATGTTATTCTGTCAAAAGACACTTTTGAAAAGGTCAGGCAAAGTATTGACAAGTTCTCAGAGCTGGTTGGCATGAATGATGTAGAACATACCGTGGGCATAGGCCAGGAAAAGTTCCTTTTGGAGCATAAACCCAATTGTAAAGTGAACAGGTAAGGAGAAATGACTGAAAGAAGTGTTTAATAATAGAAAACTGGTTTGGCATAGCCAGTCAGAGGCAAAAAATAAATATGTATATACACATATACAACTGGCAGAAAAGAAGAAAATGGACAGGAATTATCTCTCTCGATTTCCCGGCTCTGATCCATTTTGAAAGGGTGAAACAAGGCATCTCCCTTTAGGATAATATGGCACCATTCTCCTCTCACTCCACTGCACCTTCCTGTCTCCTGGACTGGCTAAGTCCCAGGAATTTCAACGGTGGTTGCTGGAATTGCATTTTCCCATCCGTATTTGATCTCGGGGCCTGAGCACTGTCCCAGAGCACTTTTGTTCAAGGCTAGTGCTCTACCACTTGAGTCAGGGTGCTGCTTTCAGCCTTTTGCTGGTTCTCTGTAGTTGTGCTCTCAATCTGGCTCATTGCCGTTTAACTGGGAGGTGGGATTTTAGAGAGATTTTTCTTTCGCCCAGGCTGGCTTTGAACTGTATCCAGGGAGTCTTAGTCATACAAGCCCTTCTTTATCTCCAATTGAGCAACAAGGAAAAACAACAGAGATAATCCATTTGTAAGTCATTGAGAACTGACCAAAAACTGCTTGTTAAGGTTTTGCTATAACACTTAGAGAACATGAGATTTATATGCCATCAACTTGAATCACGCCATTTAATCCCACTGGCAAGTGAAACAGAACACAGATAAAAGTAGTGTGGAATCCTCAGTCCCAGCAGTGGCTGTGTCCCTCATCCCAATTTGGCAAGTTCCATGCCATGCGATGGAGAAATCTAGGCAAGGCTGCAGTGGCATCTCTGGATAGATTGTCACATCTCGCTCTGGGTTGCCTGCAAAATTTCTATATAGATTGGTTAGGGTGTTTAAAATTTCCCAGCATTTCTGGCTCTGGTAGACTGATGCCCTTTTGGTTTAAGCAGGGTGAAAAGATTTTCTTTTTCTTTTTTTTTTTTTTTTTTTTTTTTTTTTTGCCAGTCCTGGGCCTTGGACTCAGGGCCTGAGCACTGTCCCTGGCTTCTTCCCGCTCAAGGCTAGCACTCTGCCACTTGAGCCACAGCGCCGCTTCTGGCCGTTTTCTGTATATGTGGTGCTGGGGAATCGAACCTAGGGCCTCGTGTATCCGAGGCAGGCACTCTTGCCACTAGGCTATATCCCCAGCCCTGAAAAGATTTTCTTACTCACAAAATTTACCTGGCTAGTTCTGTGGCCACTAACATAACTATGGTGATTTAACCTGGAGTAACTGTTAGGAGAGGAATATTTATGAACCCAACTCTAATCTTGGGAGAAGATCATTAGTAGTGAAACCAGGCAGTTTGGGAACAGACTGTGGCAGCAGCTTCCTGTATCCAGGGGCTGCCACCGTCCATGCGGCTAGCACATATACCGACCTGCATCCTATAAAGCAATTTATTAATCCTAGGTCAGGAAAGTTGAGGTTAATAGTCACATTTGTATGAAGCAATCCCAATTCCTTGATCTTGAGAGTTTATGAGAACACAGGAGAGAAAAATGGGAAGGTAAAATCTTAATTTATGCCAAAGCGTTGTTAAGACTAGATGTACACTTAACTTTTAACACACTGAATATAAAATAACACACTGGTTTTATACCATTGTACTTTCACCACACGTTGCATATTTGAACCTTATGGAATTTTTTATAGACACCTTTGTTTGCATCGAACATTGGGCTGAAAACCTATTTGTCTTGCTTTTAAATCTTACCAACAACCACACATGCGCACACACCCACACACACAAAAAAAATACCTGAGCGCTCATAAAATTGCTTTGATTGGCCATTTAAGTTTTCTGGAATTCCAGTAGCAAATGGTACTAATTTGCCCATAATAGAACCACGTGGTTGAATAAAAAACAAAAAGGAAACCTCTGTTAATCACACACTCCCAACATGACAATTTTTTAAATCACAGTGGACAAGCAAACCCTTTTATCCATTCAGAAAAACTCCAGTTGTTTTTGTATCTTTGAACTGGTAAACATGGAAGTCCAATTGCCGTATCAAAACTTTGTTTTTCCCTTTAATATTTTGTTTTAGTTCACAATTTGAAGCTTTCCCATGGCTTTAACCCTGCCTGCAGCCATAACTCTGACTTGGAGAGGCAACGTGCAGGCAAGCACAGTGGGGAGTTAGCCCCTCCCATCGGTAGCGCAATCGCTGGAGGCTTGTTAAGTCTGAGTCCCCGCCCAGCCCAGGGGAGTCTGGCACGCCCCTCACCTGGGGGAATGGGTGGGACTCCACCTTCAAGATGGAGGACTCCATTGCGCACCACGTGTGTTGAGTCAGAGAAAACAGGATTCAACCAACTACAGGCAGAACTCAACTGAATTTCTGAGCTTAACGACCATCAACTCTTTTGTTCCCTTAGAGGCGGGGGAAGGGAGCCAGGCACAAAGCAGTTTCCGCCCAAAACCACGGTCACTGGGCTGCAGCAGGTCGAGCTGCCCCGGGCCGCTGCCGCCGCTGCTGCCACCCGTGCACCCCAACAGAGGCACCGGCCCATGGCCCCGCGGAACCTAAACTGCACTCCACGCCTGGCCTGCAACACGACTCTTCCCAGCGCTGCTTCCCAGGGGCGAAGCCCTGCTCAACGCTGCCCACAACTGGCGGCGCAGGCAGCTCGCTTTGTCCCGGCGTGAGCCTCCACCACGTCTGGCACCGCCTGAGGCTGCGCGGGCCCCAGCGCATGCCGCAGCCTGTGAACCCCAACGGGGCGCTGGCCCAGGTGGCCATACGCGCCTGGAGTACCGCCGCTGCCCGAAGCCACGTGGGCCCCAGCACACACAGCTTGCAAACCTGGGGCCGCGCGGAGCCCAGACTGTACTCCGCACCCAGCCCGCAACCTGACTCGCTCCAGCGCTGGCTCCCGGGACTCGCGAAGCCCCGCTCAGCGCTGCCCACAGCCAGCGCGGGCACCAAACCGCTCCAGCGCTCGCGCCACTGCCGCTCTCGGGCACTAGGCCGCCCGCTGTTTCTCAAGCACCACTGCGGGGCCGAGCCATCTGGCCCGGGGCGTGCAGAGGACAGACCCCAGCCCGAGGCCGCTGTCCTCGTGCTCCCGCCCCGCTGCTCCACTGACATGTTTCCACGGGAGGCGCGCCCTGCTCCCTCCCCCGCCTGGCGCCAAATCGCCACGGTGGGGCAACTCTCTCTGGTGCCGCGTCCCGCGAGCCCATGCCATGCCTGCCTTCTCTCCATGCTTCTGCCCCATCTGGATGGGCAGGACCCTCCTCTAAAAACCTACTAAGCACAATCTGTGGGGATATTGTACCCCAAAATTCCTGGCCGTGTGATCCGCCCCACATTGGGCGCCAGAATGTCAGGATCTGAATGATCCCTTTCTCCCCAATCTCCCGGGGAGAATGCCTGAACCCTAAAATCTATGA
Source organism: Perognathus longimembris pacificus (assembly GCF_023159225.1). Taxonomy (NCBI): domain Eukaryota; kingdom Metazoa; phylum Chordata; class Mammalia; order Rodentia; family Heteromyidae; genus Perognathus; species Perognathus longimembris. Next base: position 64,103,975 of record NC_063188.1, on the reverse strand, counting down.
AAGAGCACTCGGCTTTGCCTTCCGCCGGCAGAAGGCCAAGGCGTACTCTTGTGGACTTGCGCTAAGTTGAGGAAAGGTTGCTGAAGCCTCCCCTCCCCCCAGTCCCCTCACATGTTACCAGGAGCAGGGGCGGAAAGAAGGCATCAGGGACATGCTGCGATGGTGGGATGCATCTCAGCCCCTGAGGGCGGGCCAGAGAATTTTATTATGATGACACAGGTGGAAGGGGAAGGACTTGGGGTGACTGACTGATTGGCTGACTGTGCTGCCACTCAAGTGATCCTGGAACTTCCTTTGTGGGCTGGGCTACTTTATCTTGGTGACATGCACGTGTTCACCTCCCGAGGGGCGGGGGGCTTCTTTTCTGGTTGAGGCCAGAAGGTGGGAGGGGCTCCCTCCCCCATTGTCCCAGGGCTGGGGGAAGGGCAGTGTCTCGCTCTTGGCACCCTTCTTCTACCAAGGCCAAAACAGTCCCCAACAATTCATAGTACCTTGAAGGTGACAAGAGGCAGCAAACACATAACAACATGAGAATTTTTAACAATTATCACTAGAGTTAGAGGATAGCACATAACAGGGTTTACAAGGCACCATTAGGAATATGAACAATTTTTTTCTGGGCATAACTGGTGTTACTAGATTTCTAACCTTTCTTTAGCTTTTTTTCTTTTATGTCATCTTTTAGTTACACAAAGGAGTTTCAGTTCAACATGTAAACTGATGAGCATTATGCACCTTGATCATGGTACCCCTTCTGTCCTCCTCCATCTTTTTTTTTTTTTTTTTTTTTTTTTTTTTGGCCAGTCCTGGGGCTTGGACTCTGGGCCTGAGCACTGTCCCTGGCTTCTTTTTGCTCAAGGCTAGCACTCTGCCACTTGAGCCACAGCGCCACTTCTGGCCATTTTCTGTATATGTGGTGCTGGGGAATTGAACCCAGGGCCTCATGTATATGAGGCAGGCACTCTTGCCACTAGGCCATATCCCCAGCCCCTCCATCTTCTTTTGTATGCAATACTATAAATTCTATAGTATTACTTAAAGTCTGGTTCCTTTTTCTGTTCTAGTTTGGACTAATAATATGATTAATTTAACAAGATCTCTCAAATGCAATAGAGTTAAAAGATAGGAAGTTATTTCTCACATAAATTTAGGTGAATGGCCCAGAACTAACTATGATGGACACTTATGAATCTTCCACGTTTATCTTTATTTTCATTTTTATAAATATGTGTTAATTTTTAATTTTTCAGATTAATGAGGGGGCTATTTTTCATCCATACAGGCAACCTTCACTAATCACATTCAATCCCCTTTATTCACTCTCACCTTGTACTTCTTTTTCAACCTCTATTAATCACTATTCTAAATTCATACTTATTTCTTATAGCTTCTAAACATGAGATAGAACTTGCTCTGCTTGTGTTTGGCTTGTTTCACTTAACATAATGACCTTCATTTCCATCTGTTTTGCTGCATTCATCTGTTGATGAGCATCTAGACAGATTCTTTATCTTAGCTATTATGAATAGTGTCAGTTGCAGATATCTCTATTCTATCCTTTTTCATCTCACTTAGAAGTGGGATAACTATCATATGGTATGCTATTCTTAATTTTATTGAAGAACCTTATATTGCTCTCCATATGGCTGTACTAACTTGCATCCCCACATCTTCACTGGCCTTTAGAATTTTGTTTTCATTTTGTATTTGATAATAACTATTCTTACTGAGGTGAGGTGGTTCCTCATAATTTTGATTTGCATTTCCCTCATGGCTAATGATTTTAATGATCATTTGAAGTTCTTCTTTTTAGAAGGGTCTATTCAGATCATGTACACATTTTTACATTTAGAGAGGCTGTGATTTTACTTTTAAGTTTTAGATGTAGGGCTTTGTTCCTTTTTTGAGTTGTTTTTGTTGTTGTTAGAGTAAGAGGTATAGGCCTAATTTCAATCTTCTGCATGTAGCTATCCATCTCTCCCAACACTACTTGTCAATTAGGGTGTCTTTTCTACAGTGTGTGTTTTGGATGCCATTGTCAAGAATCAGTTGGCTGTAGATGCATTGATTTATTTCTGGGCTCTATCCTAACCCATTGATCTATGTGTCTGTTTTACTAGGCTCTTTTTGTTTGCCAGTCCTGGGCCTTAGACTCAGAGCCTGAGCACTGTCCTTGGCTTCTTTTTGCTCATGGCTAGCATTCTGACACTTGAGCCACAGCGCCACTTCTGGCCATTTTCTATATATGTGGTGCTGGGGAATTGAACCCAGGCCTTCATGTATATGAGGCAAGCACTTTTGCCACTAGGCCATATTCCCAGCCCACTAGGCTCTTTTTAAATAGCTATTTTTGTCCTTAAAAATGTGCATATATTCATCTTACAGTTCCAGTGGATGCATTTCAGTCATCAGGAGGGGTAAGGAGAGGCATATGTTTTGCTATTGATAGAGAGCCAAGTGGTCACACTTGAACCACTTTGGCATATACAATTGCTTGGATTGTATATACGTATACAGATATATATATATAGATATAGATATAGATATCCAACTGACAAGGAGACTAGAAAATTCATTCTTCATTTTGCACAACCATGTGCCAGCTTACATTTGACAATTCTATTTAAAGGAGAAAGGGAGATTGGTTTTAGTGAATAACTCGCCATCTATATATTTATTCAAAAGGACCCTGGTCCCATATTCTCTCTTGTGTCAAAGGAAACTTGAATTCCTTAGATAAACGAGAAATTTCCTGGTGCAAGCTTACCTTTCTGATTTTCATTGTCCTAAATACCAATTTCCTTGGGTTGTTTTGAAAGGCAAGTGATTTGTTTGGAGAAATGAAATACCATCAAGTCACCCAAGGCTAGGAAGGAGATACAACTCCATATTCCATCAGATAAAAAGAAGAATCCAAACTTGTTCACCAAGGGAATTTTTGAATTGTTGCAGAACCTCATGGAGGAATGGTACAGTGAGGCACTTTAGGATGGACCCTATGTATGAGGATTTTCGACTTAATTAAGGCCTCTGAATATTCTGCCTAGTACAAATATTGTAAACTTGAAGTTTGAGGATATGCCATCACTGATGAATTGATAGCTGAAATGTTTTGGCTCATGGTATTTTAGATTTTTGTGAGGCCTTTAGGAAGGGAAAAGAACCTTCCAATACTGCAGAGGAATTTCCCATAAGCATTGTCTTGGTGTTCTCTTCTGCAACCAGGTAAGCTTGGTACATACTTGCAAATGAGGAGAACCTCTGAAGCAGATGGAGTCAGCAGACATTTTCAAGGCAAGAGATTGTTTCTCACAAGAAATTCAAAACTAAATGCATATGTTGGTGGATCCAGTTACAAGACCCAGAATAGATCATTAAAAGGGCAAGAGAGGGCATAAACCCCCTTTTTACCTTACCCAGAAGGCTCCTCTTGCTTACTGTAGTACTTGGAGGTACTGAAAGTCAGTTACATAGCAAAAGATGATCAGCTGTAGACCATTTCAACAGAGCAAGGGTGGTAAGAATAAATCAATCATTGAGATGCAGGTCAAGCACATAGGGAGATAGGATATGGAGAAAGTGCCTCAACATGTAGAAGATTCTCTTCTATCTACTACAGTAGTGTCATTTTCAAGCTAGACAAGTTTGTGTTCTCAATTAAAACCAGTCATAGCATCTGTGGTCTCTAAAGGCCAAGTTCCTTAAAATGGATCACAAAATTCATTACCTGACCTATGCTACTTCCCCAGACACAATTGATACTTATGGGTTGTATGCCTTTGTTTACTATTTTTATGTCCTCTGCATATTAGGGTTCTTTGGTCATACGCAACAGAAATAAGCTATAGTGTATTCTTGACACAGCAACAAAAGTGGTCATTTTGACATATAAACCACATTGAGATACTTTTCTTATGGAAGTCTCCAGCAGATCTCTTTTTTCACTTAGAGGAAAAGCCAAATGACTTACAATGGCTCTTTTCCTATTTTCTCTCCCTTTGCTCTTTTTGGCCCAGCAACTCTATTCACCTTGCTACTTCTCAAACACATCATCAGGCATGCTGTTGCCTTAACCATTTTTCACAGACTGAACCCTCTGGTTGAAAGCCTCTTCCCCCAGAAAACACTATGTCTGCCTCCCTCCACTTCTTTTAAGTCTTTCTTCAAATGTCATTTATGTAGGAAGACCTATATAAATTGCACTATATAAATTGCAATGGCCTTCTCTCTGAATTCCTTATCTACCTTATTCTGCTCTGTTTTTGTTTTTGTTTTTGTTTGGTCATGGGTCTGGAACTCAGGTGCTGTCCTTGAGCTCTTTTGCTCAAAGCTAAGGTTCTATCACTAAATCCACAGCCCCACTTCTGGCTTTTTAGTGGTTAATTGCAGATAAGAATCTTATGGGTTTTCCTGCACAGCCTGGCTTTGAACCACAATTTTCAGTGCTCAGCCTCCTGAGTAATTAGTATTACAGGTATGAGCCACTGGCACCCAACAGTTCATTGGCAGTTCTTGAGCTCTTGGAATATCTTTTTTAATTCATCATTAAAGTAGATAATATGTAAGCCAAGTAAAAGGAGAACAGACTTGAATGATATGAGCTAGGTCACAAAATTATAGCAAGTATTGCAAAAGGGAAAAATAAAAGGCACTATATTCATAAACTGCTTTGTTGGATGGCAACTCTTTTGTACAACTACCTAAAGATAATAAAAATATTCAAAAAAGAGAGAATTAGGCCAGTTCCACAAGAAAGACATGAATCCCTTCTACTGACCTAATTACCTCTTGAAGCTCTACCACTCAAGACTGTTACATTGGAACCAAATTTCACTTCACAACCATATTCACTTCACAACACTAATGCAACGTGCTTCTGACAGAGTCTATGTCTACTTGGGTATTTGCCACTTGCACTTGAATATTGCACAAATATCTCCATCTTATCACATTCCAATTGAACTCTTCATTCCAACTACAACTCCTCAAAATTCCAATTATCTTCTATATCTCAAAAATGAAACCACTATCCAGCAGTTGCTCAAGAAAGAAATGTGGGCACCTGCTTTGAGTTTTCTCTCTCTCCTTACACTTTAATTAGGAATTCCATTTTTATTTATAACTCATTCCCCATATCCATGCTTTCAGGGTGCTGGTGGCTCATGCTTGTAATCCTAATAACTCAGGAAGCTGAGATCTGAGATCTGCCAAAGCAGAAAATTCCATGAGATTCTTACCTGCAATTAATCAGGAAAATTTCAGAGCTGTAGAACAAGAAGTATAGTGCCATCCTCTATTGAAAAGCCAAGAAACAATGCCCACTCTGTGAGGTCCAGCCCCGCTATTGACACAAATGTGTGTATATATGTGTGTGTGTGTGTGTGTGCGTGTGTGTGTAAGTATATGCTCTTGTCTCTATCTCTATCGCAACCACCTTTTTTCTAAGCTACCATCATCTCTTGCTTTCACTAATTTACTTTTTGCTATCTACTACATATGTCATACTACAAGTTTTTTATGTGCTAGTTCCAGGGCTTAAAATCATGGCCTAACCTTCTCACTCGGGTTTCTGGTTCACAGATAGTGTTGTAACAGTTGAGCCACATGCCCAGTCTAAGTCTTTGCTGATTAATTTGGAGAGGGAATCTGGAGAGCTTTTCTGCCTGGCCTGGCTTCAAACCATTCTCCTCTGGATCTCAGCCTCTTGGGTAGCTAGTATTATAGGCATGAGCCCACTAATGCCTGACTAGCAAAGTTTCATAAACATAAATTAAGCATGATTCCTCTGCTTTATGCCCTATAATGACTTCCTATTGCATTTTGGATAAATCTCAAACTCTGAACTTTTACCTACAAGGTCCTTCATGACCTAATCATTTTTACCCCTTTAACTTAATTTTGCACTAATCTTTCTCCCACGGATTGTTCTCTAATTGCACTGGTATTCAGTGCTTTAAACTCTCCAGATTTAAAATTTTAAAACATGCTGTTACTCTTCCCTGGAATGCTGTTTCCCAAAACATTTCTTTCTTTCTGTTCTTTTGGTCTCAGCTTAAAAGTAAAAATCCTGGCTGGGGATATGGCCTAGTGGCAAGAGTGCCTGCCTTATATACATGAGGCCCTGGGTTCGATTCCCCAGCACCACATACACAGAAAATGGCCAGAAGTGGCGCTGTGGCTCAAGTGGCAGAGTGCTAGCCTTGAGCAAAAAGAAGCCAGGGACAGTGCTCAGGCCCTGAGTCCAAGCCCCAGGACTGGCCAAAAAAAAAAAAAAAAAAAAAAAAAGTAAAAATCCTTTGGAAGTTTCTCCTAAACAAATATACAAACAATCAAAAATTTCCTCTCCCGACTATACCATCTTTCTGTGCCTCAATAACTGTATAATTTAAACATTGTAAATAAATTCGATTTACTCATGTGTATATTTGTATTTTCTGTCTCTGTCCCCTACTAGACTATAAACCCAATGAGGGAAAGGATATTTTGTCTCACAGATATATACCCAACTTATATCACGCTTCTCCTATGTTAAAGACACAAAATAAGTGCTTCTTGAGGAAGTAAATGAAAAGATTAGTTCACATGTGAAAGATAGCTAAGGGTTTATAATTTTGAAGCTTTTGACACTCAAAGTTGGTGCTCTACTACTTGAGCCACAACCCCACTTTCAGCTTCTGGCTGGATAATTGAAGATAAGAGTTTCTGGAATTTCCCCCCTCAGGCTAGCTTCCAACCACGATTCAACATTACAAATTTTATGAAAGGTCAAGCCAACTGGCCAGCTCCAATAAGCACGAAGAGGAGATGGAGAATTAAAAAAAAAAAAAAAAAAACACAACTGAGGCTAAGATAGAAGAAATGATCAAAAGCCTCAGGAAATAATTCAGAAAACAATTCCAGGAACTTAGAATGGAAGTCTCGAAGGACCTTTAGGAAGTCAAGAAAGAAATGGAACAAAAATAGATACAGTCTACTCCTCTGTTAATGAAGACCTTAACATCCTGAGAAACAAAATGCATGAAAAAAATAGATTCAAAACACAACTCATTAAAAGAAGAAATTACCACAATGAGAGCTGATCTGGCAACCATAAACAGCTCACTTGCCTCAGTGCAAACCACATTCAAAGCCACATCACAAAGAATTGATCATCTTGAATCTTGAGTCTCTCTTTTGGAAGATGATTCAGCTAATAAGGACCAGAAGATTACTGCACTCCAAGAAACTGTCAAAGTGCAGGGCAGACTAATCTAGGAGATAGTGGACAGGGAGAAGAGATATAATCTGTGTATAATCAGAATAGATGAAGGAGAGGAGTACCAGAGGAGAGGTATAACACATATTCAATAGAATTATTACAGAGAATTTCCCCAATCTCAAAAGGGAAAACCTCACCAAAATAACAGAAGCATATAGAACACCTGGCAGACCGGACCCTAGAAGAACCACCCCCAGACACATTATAACCAAGACCTCAGATTTCCACAATAAGGAGCATATTCTAAATGCAGTCAAAACAAAGAACTATATTACAATGGAAAAAAGATCAGAATCACGACAGACCTCTACACACAAACTTACAATGCATGAACAGCCTGGAAGAACACAATCCAAGTCCTCCAGGCCAACAACTGCCAACCCAGAATTAGATGCCCAGCAAAATTAGAATTTACTTTCGAGGGAAAAACCAGATCTTTCCATAGCAAAGAGGAACTAAAGGAATATGTGAACAGAAAACCAGCCTTACAGCGAATTCTAAGACGGGAACTCCACCCAACAGAAAACGTACAGGACCTCCAGACAGAAACAGAAAGAAACTACAATAGCCAGAGCCCAACAGGAAGAGCAGCTCAATAAAGACAAGAAAGCAGAGGAAACACAGCCTAACAGGAAAATGGAAGGGAAAAAAAAACACACCTTTCTATGATCTCTTTGAATACAAATGGTATAAATTCTCCAATAAAGAGGAGCAAACTGACAGAGTGGATCCGTAAACAAAAAATTGCTGTTGTCTTCAAGAGACCCATCTTACAGCAAAGGACAAAAACAGGCTCCAAATGAAAGGATGGAGCAAGATCTTCCAAGCAAATGCACCTATCAAAACTGCAGGGGTAGCCATCTTCATTTCAGACAAGCTAGACTTCTCATTAAAATCAGTTCAAAAAGATAAAGAAGGGCACTACATTTTAATAAAAATCCAGAAGCAAGATATCACGGTGATAAATTTATACTCACTGAACAAAAGAGGCCCTAAATATGTCAAACAAATTCTTTCAGAACTACAGAACAAGATAGACCCAAATACAATCATAGTGGGAGATTTTAATACTCCACTCTCTCCAAGAGACAGATCCAACACACAGAGGATTAGCAAGGGAGCTTAAGACCTAAGTAACACCATATCCCACATGGATCTGACAGATCTGTACAGAGTTTTTCACCCTACAGAGACCCAATACACATTCTTCTCAGCAGCCCACAGAACATACTCCAAAATAGGTCATGTCATAGTCCACACAAAGAACCTCAGCAAATACAAGAGTATTGACATTATCCCATGTATTCTATCTGATCACAATGGAATAAAGGTAACCCTAAATAACAAAGGATACCACAGAAACTACACAAATACTTGGAGGCTAAACGCCTCACTGTTATCTAACACTTGGGTAACAGAACAAATTAAGGACGAAATTAATGAATTCATAACCCACAACGACAATGAAAATACATCACAAAGAAACCTATGGGATACAGCAAAGGCATTGCTGAGGGGCAAGATCATTGCTCTCAGTGCACACATTAAAAGAATGGAATCAGAACACGTAAATAATCTCATGATACAGCTAAAATGACTGGAGAAACAAGAAAAAATTGAATCTAAAATGACTAGGAGGAGAGAGATCACAAAGATTAAAGAAGAGATAAATCTGATTGAGAATAGAAAGACCATTCAACAAATAAATAAAACTAAAAGCCGGTTCTTTGAGAAAATAAATAAAATTGACAGATCCGTTGCAAGACTTACAAAAAAAAAAGAAGAGACTCATATCTGTAAGATCAGCGACTCTACCAGAAAAATTACAACAAATACACAGAATATTCAAATAATCATAAGGAACTATTTCCAGAACCTTCACTCACTAAAGAACGAAAATTTTACAGAAATGGATCAATTCTTAGAGAAGTATAAACTGCCCAAACTGAATCAAGAAGAAATAAATCAACTAAATAAACCAATAACTTACAGCGAGATACAGGAGGTAATCAAGAGCCTCCCAACAAAGAAAGACCCAGGCCTGGATGGATTCACCAATGAATTCTATAAAACCTTCAGTGAGGAGGTAATACCAATACTCCTCAAACTTTTCCGCGAAATAGAAACAGAGGGAGAAATCCCAAACTCATTCTATGAAGCTAATATTACACTCATCCCCAAACCAGGCAAAGACCCAACAAAAGAGAATTACAAACCAACCATGATTCTCAGATCTCCGCTTCCTGAGTAGATAGGATTACAGGTGTGAGCCTCTGGTGACAAGCTTAACTTTGTAGTCTTAGGGCTTTTCTTATTTCAATGTGTTATAACCTTGTAATTCTGTCATTCTATGCTATTGAATTAAAGTTTCCATCTTCTTTGATGTGAATCGATGTAGTTTTATCTACTATAAAAGGCACTCACCTAGGAACTGCACTTGCAAGATGTATGACTACCGGGTATGCAGCCAAAGATTCCCTGCAGCTAGATGCCAATGTCTAAGCCAACAAAACGGTAATACTGTCTCTTATAAATACAAAGATAAATAGTACCAGGAAGGTGGAATATGTTTTGTTGGTGGGCAGAGCAAGGTCAAGGGGAGGGGACACAGATCAATGGAGAAAGGAAAGTAGATAAATACAGTCATAATATTCAATGTACCTAGGTGAAAAAGAAACCAGGTAACTTGGGTGGGATAGGGAGTAATTGGTGAGACTAATAAGATGTATTGTACTCATAAACACATATTGAATTGCAACCCCTTTGTACAACTACTTAAAGGTAAGAAAAACAAGAAGAAAAAACACCCCAAAAAGGTCTTTAACTACAAGTTTTAGTCATATGCTGAATATTTTTGCATCCTGAATTTTATTTGGATTCCTTAAGTACTTTAGATTCTCCACTAAGAATGATTTATCTTAATTTGTCCTCAATTAAATAATTACCTTATAGTTAGAGCCCTATTCAGAAATGCATAAATCCTTGGGGCTGAGGATATGGCCTAGTGGCAAGAGTGCCTGCCTCATATACATGAGGCCCTGGGTTCGATTCCCCAGCTCCACATATACAGAAAATGGCCAGAAGTGGTGCTGTGGCTCAAGTGGCAGAGTGCTAGCCTTGAGCAAAAAGAAGCCAGGGACAGTGCTGAGGCCCAGAGTCCACGCCCCAGGACTGGCCAAAAAACAAAACAAAACAAACAAACAAAAAAACAGAAATGCATAAATCCAATTTCCAGGTTTTTAAAAACTGTGGAGACGACAATTCCTTGTATACTGGTTTTTCAAGGAGACTGACAGCTGGATGTTGACTTACCTCAGCAATCTGTGACTACTTCTGGTAAAAAGTAAAGTTGTGATAGCACCTGAGTGCTGGCAAAGTGCTTCCAGCTGTGGTTTACTGCAGCCCCATGTGGTACGCAGGCTGGTCCTTATCATCCCCATTGTTCAGTTGAAGGAACTGAGTATGAGAGACCCAACAATAAGGAACAGAATAACAATCATCTACTACGCCACACTGTTAGCCACTGTATCTGCATGACTTCATGTGAGTCTAAAAACAACTCCATCAGATGGATACAATTTCAATCTCCATGTTGCACATAACACAAGCTCTAAGATCAATATCACACACCATCTAAGCTGCCAAGCAAACACATTATGTAGTACCTAATTCCAAATTGCATGCTCTATGAGAGGTTATGGTTGTAATGGTTGCATTTCTTGCCAGATGCAATACTCAGTCTTTCTTTTTATGCTAGATTGCCAATGTGTCTCTTCCCAGGAAGAAGTTGAATAGCCAGGTCCTTCACTGTCTCCTAACCAGTGATCATCTGTTGCATTCCACTCCAAACTAAGGGATGTTAGCTCCTCTTTGTGAATTATTTCTTTTCTTGCCAGAACTGTGAAACTTTAAATTATGAACCTTTGATAAGTACCAGGAGAAGGTTGGGAGGTCTAATATCCACAGGGACAAAAATATGACCATTCATTGAAACAGGCAGACAGTAGTCCTCAAAAAGGAGAGACAAGAGCTTCCCAACTCTAGGATAGGTACAGAGACTATGAAAAACAGGCTTTACACTCAGCTTAGCAATTGTGCTTTAGAACAAAGTCATCCTACAAAGAAAACGAAAAATACACAAAGTCAAGCCTTCACAAGGCAATCAATAAAAATGAGCCTTTCTTTTATGCATTGATTAAAAATATTTACTTGAACAGTGTAGTTTTTTATTTTTTTATTATTATTAAGGTGATGTACATAAGAGTTACCATTTCCTAAGCCAGGTAATGAGTACATTTCTTTTTGGGCAATGTCACGTTGTGTTTTTTAAATAAATGAATATATGTCATCGAAGAGCAACGTCGAGTGAGTGATTCCAAAGTGAGCAAAAGAGCCAGGCACTAGTGGCTCACACCTGTAATCCTAACTACTCGGAAGGCTGAGATCTGAGGATCTCAGTTCAAAGCCAGCTGGGGCAGGAAGGTCCGTGAAACTCTTATCTCCAACTAATCAACAGGAAACCGGAAGTGGTGATGTGGCTCAAGTGGTAGAGTGTTAGCCTTGAGATAAAGAGCTCAGGGACAGAGCCCAGGCCCAAAGTTCAAGCCCCACAACAGACAACAACAACAACAAAAAGCAAAAGAAAGAGGCAGTGGGCTGTGAGTGTGAATCAGTGGTAGAGTATTTGCCTATCGTGCGTGAAGTCCTGGGTTTGATTTATCAGTTCCAAATATACAAATAAAGCCAGAAATGGGTGCTGTGGCTCAAGTGGTAGAGCTCTTAACATTGAGCAAAAGAAGCTCAGGGACAGTGCCCAGGCCCAAAGTGAAGTGGGAGACCACCAGGAGCCATTTTGGAGCTAAACTCCCTTTCTAAGGTACTGTGACTTCACTCTTGCTCTCACTGTGGATCTTATAGCATCTCCATGCTTTCTGATCTTTACCTTTACCTGTCTTTGGATGTAATTTCAACGTAAAGGTTCCATGTGTTGGAGACTTGATGCCTGTGAGGATGGTGGAACCTAGTGTAGAACTTAAGTAGTAGGGACTGGTAGGAGGTTTTTAGGTCATTGGGGGCAGTCCCTCAGAAGAAATTAAGAAACTTTTCTCAGGACTCTGAGTTAGTTCACATAAGAGTAATTTATTATAATAAACTGGGCCTGGTTTCTTAATCACTCCTTGACTGTGTGTCTGGTGATATGATCACTCCTTCTCATACATGCTACTCTCAAGTGATATCAACCACCATGAGGCAATGTAGCCCTGTCAAAGCTTGAAGTAACTGTGTGGCCTTTCAACCTTCAACACTGAACTGAGTGAACTTCATTTCTTTATAAGTATCTAGCTTTAGATCTATTCTTGCAATAATGACAACAGACTAATATACTGGCTTGTACTCAGTCATTGAATTTGATGACAGGATGTCATCAACCAACTGGCTAGGGTTCTATTGCTCTCCCAAAGAAAAAATCCCAAGTAGGTGGGGAGAGGCTTTTTCAGTTATTTGAGGGCTTGTGGCTATTTGCAGGATAGGCAGTAGATGACAGCAGTAGCCCTGAGCCTTTGACAGATAAGGGCAGTGACAGAGGTTTAGGCCTGAGGATTCAAACTTAAGACTCCTGAGAGGCCAGTGGTACAGAAGTCAGCATGTTAAGTGTTAGAGTTCCTCAAGCAGAGAGGTCTCTTCACTAGCAAATCCCATACCCCAGATAACCTGAGGCTCTAAGTGTCCCCTGTCTACCAATAGTCTCTGCTGGTAGCCATGGCTAGCCCCTGCCACTCCTTCCAGTTTTTCCCAAGCTATTCAGATTGCTGAATGCCTTGCTTTTCTGCCCTGCTGCCAGGGCAGCTTTCTCCCTGACATCGTGGCTTATCTTCTTTTCCTTCATGTTATCACCTCAGCAAAGGTAGGCAACATCATACCTCTGGTTTTCATTGGGACCTTATGGTGTAACATGGTGGGAAGGGCATATAAAAATATATTCTAGCTACTTACTAGGTGAGTTGAGGAACCTGCTTCCATAGCCAGAAGGGGGAGGGCATAGTCCGCACTAAGCACAACAGTCCACAGGAGTTTCCATCAATCATGGTACAATCAACCATGCAAATAATGGGTTGTATTTGCACAAATCACAGGTCTTGCATTGGGCCGATAGCAACCTCTCTCTCTGGCCTGATGTAAGTGGCAGCTATGTCAATGGGTCTTCTGTTGAGCCAAAGCACCTTTTCAAAGGGTGCTTACAAAAATGCTTGTTAATCATAATACCTCAACAATGTTTAACAGTACTCTAACAATGCTTAATTTTGAATGCAGTGTCCCAGAATACCTGAGTCTCTACCATTTATTTCATTTCCAAGTTCATTTTTATCTAGCCTTTTCCAGAATGCATCTGATTCTGTCTTTTCTTTGACTCTTCCCCTTCTGGAAGGCATATAACCACTATTGGAAAGCCAGCTCTTCTCCGGGAATTTTCAACAGTTTTCTGTGAAGATCTGTCTTTGTTACAATGTCAGAAAGAGTAAGTTCATCCACTTCAATTAATACATGAAGGACTACAGCTTCACAGAGGGGTGAGAGAAGTCTTAATACAAAGAAGTGCATGTACATCAAGCAAATAGAGATTTTTGAAAGACATGAAAAACAATTTGATTTCTGAGGAATGGAGTCCTTGAGGTCTCCTAAAAGAAAGGTAGAAAGAAATGAATGCCCAGAAGACAGAGGCATCTCTCCTAGGGAAGGCAGTGGTCTTGACACCAGGGCTGCTACAGGACCAAAATGTATCACAAACCTCAGAAAAAGAATATGACTTGGGAATCTATGGCTGATAATTCAAAGACTAGGCTTAACAACCTGCCTGAATCCACACTAGGACAAATTCTATCATCTTGGGTTCCAACAAAATCTAATTTCAATTTTGATGCAAGGAATGAGAATTGGGGCCAGGTGCCTTACCAGCTGTGAGTCAGCCAGACCACGCAGCAGCTAAATTTGAATTAAAAGCTATGTTCTCTATAAACACCATGACCTCTGTTCTTTTGTTATTGTTTTCTCTTTCTTTAACTTCCTCATAAATGTCCCTTCTGAAAAATTTCAAGTCTGCCATAGCTGAGTTAAGAGGTAAAGCATTTGGATCGGTTTCAACTGACCTAAGAAAGAGGTGAGATTTTATATGGCCAGAACTTTCTAAATTCAACATCTTGGGAGAAGTTATTTAAGTTGAGCACACAAAGAGGTAATTTTGTGATCATTAATCGTGCTATCCAGGCTTTGCTCTCTCAGTTAAGTGATTCTGTACACATGATCCACATACACCTTGTCTGATAACACTTGGAGGAAAAGGCTTCAGAACTATGAAGAACAAAAGATGACCTCAATGGCAGGTCTTAATCTCTCAAGGAATCAAGTCCATACAGATCAACTTGTTTAGTAGTTTTCAACTCTGCCTTAACCCAAAAATCTTCTTGGATGAGAGTAATGAACTTTTATAAAACTACCAGCTTACTTGACCTTACCCCTCCAAATTCATATTGAATTAGTGATAGGAAAAGCCCAAGCAACAATATTTTTTAAATACCCCAGGTAATATGTAATCAGGACTGAGAAGCACTAATACAGTCTCATGTTTTCAGTGTACATAAGAGGAAAGTGAAGTTCACATAAGGGAAATTAATTTTCCAAAGTAGTCAGACACCAGTGGCCCATGCCCATAATCTCAGGAGGCTGAGGTCTGAGGATCACAGCTGGAACCCAGCTCAGGCAAGAAGGTTCATAAGATTCTTATTTCCAATTAATTACTAAAAAGCTGAAAGTGGAGCTGTGGCTCAAGTGGTGAGCATAAGCTTAGGAACAGTGCCCAGGCTGAGTTCAAGCCCCAGGATTGGCACCAATAAAAATAATAAAGGTAGAAAAGAAGAATTCCAATTCATTATCCCATATTGTTTGTAGTGCTGTATACTACTTCTCAATTTAAAACACTAGTACAGTTCTGAATTCCCTCTAAGCATCACACATGCTTCTAGATGTCACCCAACCTTCTTCACACACATCTTCTGTACTAGGAAAGCACTCAACCACTGATCTTCAATCCCCAACTCCACTGTTTTGCTTCATATGGGAAGTGAAATACCACTCCCAGTGTCAAGGAACTCAACATCAACATATGAGAAACTTACCTCAAAAGAAGTAATTCTGGACATTTCATCTGGTATTAAGAATATTTCCCGGGGTGGGAATGTGGCTTAGCGGTAGAGTGCTTGCCTACCATGCATGACGCCCTGGGTTCAATTCCTCAGCACCACATAAACAGAAAAAGCTGGAAGTGGCACTAAGCTCAAGTAGCCTTGAGCAAAAAGAAGCCAGGGACAGTGCTCAGGCCCTGAGTTCAAGCCCCAGGACTGGCAAAAAACAAAACAAAAAAACAAACAATCAAAAAAATATTTCCCTAAGTATTTAAATATGATTGTAGAATCTACCTATTGGTAATTCTGATTTAATTAACAATTCTACATTATTGTACACTTAGGTGGTTTAAAATTTTCTTATTATTACAGTACTTCAAAGAACATTTCTGTAGGTAAAGTTTAGGCAAGATAATTCCTTCTGGAGGTAGAAAAGGAAGTTATAAACATATAAACTGAATGCTGATGGCTCATACCTGTAATCCTAGCTATTCAGGAGGCTGACATCTAGAGGATTGTATTTCAAAGCCAGCCCAAACACAAAAGTTTGCAAGACTCTTATCTTGAAAACAACCTGGAGAAAGCAGAGATGGAGGCATGACTCAGGTGGTAGAGTGCCAGCATAGCAAGTAAGCAGAATGATTATGAGGCCCTGAGTTCAAGTCCTAATATTAGGCAATAGAAGTATAAAAAGGGCAAGAACATTTTAAGGGCCAAATTGTCCTTTAGAATAATTATACTCATTTACTCTGTCATAGAAAGTATAGCAAATTCTCCATATTCTGCCTAATACTGTCCTATGAATTTTTAATTTTTCATCTATCTGACAAAGAGAAAAATGGTAATTCATTTTAATTTGCATTTATTTTATTGGTATCATTTTTTGTGTATTTAATTAACATTTGTATGTCTTCTGGTTTCTTCATTCCAGCCCCATATCTACTGTAATACCCCAAACTCTAAAACTGACACTCAAGATTCCCAGGCCCTGGCATATGTGTTTTTCCCTAGAGTGGGAAGAATACTTGTAGGATGGGATGCTTACTCTCCTAATGAGATTGTGCTTTAAGACAAGGGTTATGGCATAACTGATCTCCTGATTATTTTATGCTCTAAGAGACTTGACATAAGAATGGAATGGATATTTCACTCTGTCTTTGAAGAAGTAAGCTGCACAGTACAAGAGAACCAGAGAGCTAGTACCTGGGGGTGACATTTAAGAGCAGAGAACAAGCCCTGTCTTGTCCAGATAACAGCCAGAAAGAAAAAGGAAACAATCCTTACCCACAAGGACATGAATTCTTCCAATAATCCTCATGAGCTTGAAAGAACATCTTGAGATTCTATGTTGTGGAACCTCAAAACTTATTATAAGCCATGCAGCACTGGCTCACACCTGTAACCCTAACTACTAAAGAGTCAGATCTCAGGATTGTGGTTCAAAGCCAGATTGGCAGGAAAGTTCTTGAGACTCTTATCTCTAATTAATCAGCAAAAGGCCAGAAGTGGATCTGTGGTTCAAGTGGTAAAAAGCCTGCCTGGAGGGGGAAAAGGTAAAGTGTACAGCCCAAGCCCTGCATTCAAGCCTCAGTACCAGCAACACACACACACACACACACACACACACACACACACACACACACACACATTTCAATATTATAAGAGCCTTTGGAGCTTCTACATGTTTCTTTTATAATGATGTCTTTGATCTTCATCATAATCACTCCCCAGTCCACATAAATGGATGCCTGTCCTATAGGCAGCCATTATGATGCCTCCAGTCATTCCAGCATCAAATATCAGTCATACAAATATCTCAGATAGTTCAGGCCCAAGGTGTCTGACATTTCAGCTAACAATGTGTAAAAGATGAGAATCACTCACCTGAGTCCACAGAATTACAAGACATGACAAAAATGATTCTTGTTCTAAATCACTAAATTTTTTGCTTTTTATACAGTAACATGCAAATGTCCAGATAATGTATTACTGAGTCACAATTTAAATTCTGATATTTGACTTACAGATCATATTCCTAACCAATAAACCATCATTCTGCTTATGAATGCAAAAAAATCTAGTAAGATTGACACATCCAGCATTCTGTGAGAAAAACATAGCCTGAAACTAGGAAGAGTTTACTTTTGCAACACAAGGATGACATAAGAGAAAATCTATCTTGGACAGACTGAAGACAAAATACCATATGATCATCTCATGAGATGTGAAAAAATCTTTGGTAAGAAGCTTACAGTCACTACTTTAAGGGAAACAATCTTGGCAAACTAGTACTATAATGGAACATCCTTAGATTGAAAATTATTATATAAACCTTAATATTGAAACAATAAAATATTTTATACTAAGGTTAGAAAAGAATGTCTATTGTTTGGTGCATAAATATTGACCATCGTGATTTCCTCTTCATGGATCATTCCCTTTATTAATATGTAATAGACTTCCTTGTTTCTTCTTACTGATCTTAAAGAAAAATCCATTTTATTCAATACAAATATGGCTACTCCCACCTTCTTGAAGGATGCATTTGCTTGAAAGATCTTTTTCCATCCCTTCACTCAGAATTTCTTTATATATTTGACTGTGAAATGGGTCTCTTGGAGACCAAAAATAGGTGGATCTTTTTTTTGATCCAATCTGCTGCTCTACTTTTTTTTATTGGGTAATTGAGTCTGTTAATGTTTAATGTTATTATGCAGAGATGTGTTGTGTTTTCTGTCATTTTCTTGGTTTTCTGTATATTTCTTCTTTCCTCTTCCTCTTCTAAACTAGTCTTCTAGTGATTCTTGTCTAATGTGTGTACTTGAGTTTGTTTTCTTCAGATTGTATGTGTCCCTTTAGGATTCTTTGTAAGGCTAGTTTAATGCTCATGAATTCATTAATTTTCATTTGTCAAAGAAGGTTTTAGTTTCACTGTCAAATTATGAAGGATACCTTCATTGGGTACACCATTTGGGATTGGCAGTTGTTAATCTTTGGGATGTGAATGATACCATTCCAGGTTCTTCTTGCATTGAGACTTTGTGGGGAGAGATCTGTAGTGACTCTGGTCTTCTTTTCATTGTAATATATCTCCTTCTTTGATTTTGCTTAATTTAAAATTAATTTCTTACTTTCAAGCCCAGAGTTTTACTACAATGTGTCTAAAAGTATTTCTTCATGGATACTGTCTACTAGGATTCTGTTAAGAGAGAAATACAAAAGCACAATGCCTATGTGCCTCATCATATCAACATATATATATATATATATATATGTATGTATATGGAAACAAACCAAGATATGGAAACAAGAGACCTTTCTACTTTGTTTCTTTTAGTTTTCATATTTTTATTTTGTGATGATTCTGTCTTCTTTTCCTCTTCTATAGTGTATTCAAGTGTATGTATATCCTTGGGAGGATTAGGGGAAGGGTACAGAACTTGAGGGGAAAAGAGTGAAAAAATGCAGCAGTGGAATTCACTGGACACTGGTAAAACTGAATTATACAACTCATGGGTGGAGATGGGAGGGAAGGAATGGAAGAGAATGAGAGAACAGAAGACACTGTATGAAGGGAAATGTACTCATTACTTGTAATCTCTCTGTACATAACCTCTAAAATAACAATAAAGTCAATTAATTTTAAGAAAGAATAAATAAACCTATCATATGAACAAGTTGTAGGGGTGATTGCATTCATATCTATTAATGTCCGGAAGACAAATGAGATGCCCACTACTGCACTATTACATATTATTCTGCAGATGTGATATAAGAAAACAAATCAAGAAATGAAAAGATTAAAAAAGAAGAAAACTATGCTATAAGAAGGAATTAATAAACATTTTAAGGCTGTTGATATAACTCAGTGTTAGAATACTTAACTAGCATGATTTTGGCCATGGAGGTAATCCTCAACATCACAAACAGAAAAAGAGGGAGCTGAGGTGCACCTGTGTAGAATGTAGAAGGCCCAGGCTATACAGTGTAGAAACCTGATGCTAGACTCAACTCCAAAGGGATGAAGAACCTCAATATAAGACCAGATACTCTGAAAATATCACAGGAAGGGATAGGGTAAACACTAAGGTTCCTGGGCATGGGTAAAACTTCCTAAGTAAAGATCCAGAATCATAACAAATCAAATAAAGACTAAGTAAATGGGCTTAAATCAAATTGAAGTTTTTCATGGCAGAGGACATAGCTAGCAAGATAAACAGAAAGCTCACAGAATAGGAGAAAAATCATTGCTAGACAAAGGCCTCATATTTAAACCTTCTCAGAACTCAAAAAATTAATCCCCCCCAAACAAATACCCAATGAAACAATAACCCAAGTAATAAATGGGCTAAAGACTTAGAGGCTTCTTTAAAGATGAAATAAGAATCACCAATAGACACATGAAGAGATGTTCAATATCACTGACCATAAAAGAAATGAAAATCAAAACAACATTGAGATTCCACCTCACTCCAATTAAAATAGCCATTATCAAGAAAACTAATAATAACATATGTTAGCAAGGATGTAGCCAAAACAATACTATACTGTTTATGGGAATATAAACTTGTTCAACAATTTTGGAAAGCAGTATGGAGGTTCCTCAAAAGACTAAACATAGACCTCTCCTATGACCCAGCAGTCCTACTCCTGAGCATCTATCCAATTGACTACAAACCAGGCTACACTAAAACTATCAGCACAACCATATACATCACAGCACTGTTTACCATAACCAAGAAATGGAATCAATCCAGGTGTTCTTCAGTGGATGAATGGATCAAGAAAATGTGGTATGTATACACAATGGAATTCTAAACTTTTATCAGAAAGAATTACATTGCTCCATTCATAAGGAAATAGACTTTGGAAAAAATATACAAAGCCAAATAAGCCAGACACAAAGAAACATAAGATGTATAGTTTCCCTCATTTGAAATAATTAGAATGTGCCTATTAATCTACAACTAAACCTAATGGATAAGAAAAGACAAATAATTACACTTGGACATGATTAATTAAACAGCACTCTAAACATTCACATTGATAACAAAAAAGGCGATTCTTTGTTTTAGGTTGCGTGTTTCCTTTATTTGTGATAGTTACAATATGCCTATACATCTATAAGTGAATACACTCAATGTTAAAAAATTACATAGGTGTCTAAGTACTCACACACAGTGAGACCAAAGGGGAGCATATTCCTTGGGGACGATCACAAAGGCACAATAGCTATGTACATTTATCTGGTCATAGATAAAAATATTTACTGAAATAAATTCAAGGAAATGGAAATAAGAATTTTATTTTTGTTGCTGTTTTTGTGTTTTCTTGTTGTTTTTTTTTACTCTACAAGGTAAAATATGGCAGTTCTATTTTTTCTATTTTTCTTTTTTTTTCTTCTTTATTGTCAAAGTGAAGTACAGAGGGGTTACAGTTTCATATGTAAGGCAAATACATTATTTATCCAACTTGTTACCTCCTCATTTCCCCCATCTCCCCCCTTCCCAGTTCCATCCCTCCCATGAGTTGTATGGTTAGTTAACACCAATTGGTTTTGTAAGTATCGCTATTGCAATGGTTTGTCTTTTTATCTTTTCTCTCTTAATTTTGGAATTCCCTTTCCCTTCCCTAGTTCCAATACTCGTCTATACAGTATCTGGGGTACTAAGCTCAGTTACAGTAATAGCAGGAGTAAAACCACAGGAAGGGAATATGAGAGAACAAACAGTACGGTTTCATGTGGTATGTTGAAATTAACTACAGCAATGATATACCACTTATTTCCATAACATGGAGTTCATTTCACTTAGCATTATTTTGTGTGTTCATACAGGCATAGTTATTAAGTTATTAAGTTATTAAGTGCTCTTCTGCTAAAGATGTACTAATTATTCCCTATGAGGGAAACCATAGTGTTTATGTTTCTTTGGGTCCTGGTGACTTCACTTAATATGATTTTTTCCAGGTCCTTCCATTTCCTTACGAATGGGGCAATGTCATTCTTTCTGATAGAGGCATAGAGTTCCGTTGTGTATATGTAACACATTTTCTTTATTCACTCATCTACTGAGGAGCATTTGGGTTGGTTCCATATTTTAGCAATGACAAATTGTGCTGTGATGAACATAGTTGTGTTGGTAGCTTTAGTGTGTTCTTGCTTGTAATATTTTGTGTAGATGCCCAAAAGTGGGACTGCTGGGTCATAAGGAAGCTCTATGTTTAGCTTTCTGAGGAATCTCCACGCTGCTTTCCAGAGTGGTTGAACAAGTTTGCATTCCCACCAACAATGTGGTAGGGTTCCCTTTTGGACATACCCTCCAGTATTTGTTATTATTAGTTTTCCTAATAATGAAAATTCTTACTGGGGTGAGGTGGAATCTCAGTGTTGTTTTGATTTGCACTTCTTTTATGGCCAGTGATGTAGAGCACTTCTTCATGTGTCTCTTGGCCATTCTTATTTCCAAAAGAGGATATTCTTAAGAGACGAACACAAGGGTGTAATAACTATGTGCATGTGGTCATATAAAATTATGCTTATGGAAATGAACTCTTTACAGTTCTTTATTCTTTAGTTTATTCCCTTTGTCACTGTTTTTTTCTTTTTGTGCCCTTTGTCTTGTATATAAGTTTATCTGATTTGCGGAGGGAAAAGGGAAGCACAGAAACAATGGGACAAGGGGTGAACCAATTCAGCAGTGATACTTAGTAGACACCATGTTGGAAATGAACTACACAACTTTTGGGGAAGGAGTTTAGGGAGGGGAAAACCTGGGAGAGAATGAGGAGGGAGGTGACACCATTCAAACGGAAATGTATTCATTACCTGACTTGTAACTATAACCTCTCTGTATATCACCTTCATAATAAAATTTTTTAATGTAAAAATTAAAATTAAAAAAAATGATTAAGAAGAGTGTAAAAGACCCTGACTTTATTGGCATATGATGTAGAAATCCTTAACTATACATGTAATTACATATTAATGATTTTTTTAATATTTAGGAGAAGGACTAACATGTTAACTACCTTGACTTCTCATTACATACTGCATATAAGTATTAAATTATGACATTATCTCATAAATGTGTACAACCAAAGAAAATGAAAAAGCAATGTAAATTAGAATCATAACTGCAGAAAAATAAAATCCATAGGAATGAATTAAGAAATATGTCATTTTTAATGAAAAAGTAGTATAATTTTATTGATGGACATATGCCAACACCTAAATCATGAAAGATATACCATGTAACTGAATGGAAAACTAAGTATTATAAAGTTATTCATTGTATTAAATCAAACCTTGTATTCTTTCAAACTATTTGGTGTATGATATATTGACTAATTGCTTTGAAAAACTGGCTATCCATATACAGAAGATTGAAACTTGACCTCTGTGCAAAAAAAAAAAAACCCTCAAAATAGATGAAAGACTTAAGTCTAAGACCTGGATCAATGAAACTACAAAAATAAAATAGAGAAAACCTTTGAAAATATTGGTACAGTAATGCTATGGTTAGGACCTCAAAAGCAAAGGGAACAAAAGAAAAACTGAAAAAGGGATCATAGAAAATAAGAACCTCTGCACAGCAAAGACAACAATCAACAAAGTGAAAAGTCAAACCAGAAAATGGGATAAAATATTTGGTAATTATTTATTTGAGAGGGGGTGAATATTCAAATATATAAGGAACTCTAAGACCTCAAGAATAAGAAAACAAGTAATTCCCATAGCTACTAAGGAAGCTGTGATATAGAAAAAAATGGTGGTCTGAAATGAGTCTGTGCAAAAAGTTTGTAAGAGTCTTTCTCCAATTAACCAGCAAAATACTGAGCTGGGGGCCTGGCTCAAGTAATAGATGAGCAAGTGTGTACGAGGCCCTGAGTTCAAATCTCAGTACCATCAAACAACATCATGTAATTCAATTTAAGATGTACATATGTATATTCTAATATGCACATGTATATACATATATGTGTGCATATATGCATGCATATGTGTATGCACGTATGCATGCATGTTTAAATACCTGTATCTCCACATGTGGCACATGGCTGTGGATATATACAAATAATAATGAAAATATATACCTAATATTGTAGCTACATCTGGTGAAGAAAAAAAGCAAACGAAGATACAGAGAAAGGGAATGCTAAATTTACCTGTAAATTGTACTTTAAGTACATTAAATAATTTTTCTAAAAAGTCAGACAGGAGGAACTAGTGGGCCTACTGAACACAGTGATGGAGAAATCTGAAATAGGATTTATCCAGAGTTAGATGAAACTTGGAGGTCTGTGCACAGACAACAGGGAATCACAGATGTGAGTAATTGTGGGGATCAGGGATTCTATTAGGAGGTAGGCTGAGATCTCAAGAGCTGAGCTTTCAGTATCTGTGACCCTTTCTAAACTATAGTAAATACAGTTCACATTTCAGAGCTCCAAGCTAGTCCCTAAAAATAAAATGGATGTCTGTTCACATCTGCCAAAAGTTAGAAGAGATATTGGCTCCGACTTCAGTTTTGCCTCTGATGAGAAAAGGTTTTGGCTGGGACCCCAAAGCTCTGGTTCCTTGACCAGCTGCAGATTGTCATGCTAAGTCCTCAAAGATCATACTGCTCAGAAGACAGATGCACTCCAGGCCAGCATAGACTTTTTACTCCATGTCAGGGATCTAGACTCAAACCCCAGTGCTCTCTCTTTCCCCCTGGATCATGCTAGATTAAGTTGGAGTCAAAAGTCCCCTGGCCTAGTATTTGCTCCCACAGAGATCATGTCCTGTTCCTCTGGATCATATTTACTACAGTTGCCAGTAGAGTCTAAGCAAAAAGCCCATGTTCAAATTATACCCACTTCAGTTCCTGAATCCAGTGTCACCCATTTTATGTCCTAGTTGACTGCATTCCTCTCTGGTCTCTGATGAAAAGGAGCAAAGGAAAATCCTTAGACTCCCCCTAGGGGTTAGAGAATATTATTGTCATGGTATGTATGGTGGGGCTCCTACAGAACAGGGAGAACTTGGAGCCTATTCCGTTTGAATATCTGAGGGATCTCTTTAATTATATTTTACTTGATTTTTAATACAATCACATAAGAAGGGAAAACATTACAGCAATATTTCCAGAGCAACTACTCTGTGCCAAATACTTCTGAAATCAATACTATGGGAATAAGCTTGGGTATTCCAGGTGATATGAGACAAAGTATGTAAAACAGTAGCAGCAATAAGCATATTCCTCCATGGCAGTGAGAGGTCAATAGAACAAGCCCAAGAGGCACTGAGCTTCAGTATAAACACAGGAGGCACTGGAATCTGAAGGTCTCAGTGTGGTCTAATACTCCACGAATGGGAACAGGAAGAAGTGCTGTCAAACATTATTCATTTTCAGAATCAATGAACTCTTTTCAGAATCATCACTTTCTCAGAAAAAGAAGTCATTTTCTTTCACCAGGAAAGAGAATTGGCTCTAGCCTACTACAGAAGAAGAATTTTTTTAAGTTAAACCAATATTTTGGCTCACTAGCTGACAGCTAGAACTTCTCTCCTAGCCTCAGGGATTTGTGCTGGTCAGCCAGCATTCAATAAGAATTCAGACAGCAAATGAACATATACTAGCGTTTTCAATTAGAAAATATTATAGAAAAATAGTATTTATTAATAGTATTAATAGTATTAATGTCCACCAAACTTTAACATAGATAGGAATCAACCTAGCAATATATGTGTAATGCTAATATAGCACAAAAAGCTATAAAACACTACTTAAGGGTATTTTTTAAATCTGAGTAAGTGAATGATATACCATTGACATGGGTAGAATGACTCAGTATTAATGCAATGACCATTTGCTCCAAATTGCTCTATAAATTCTAAGGGACCGCAATAAATCTAATGTGTTTTACTTAAACAGAAATTAACAAGCTCATTTTAAAATTTATTTGCAAGAGAAAATGTACAAATATAGCCAAGAAATTTTATAAATAAAAATAGCTAAAAATAGAAAAGATTTGCCCTACTAGATATTAAAAGATGTTATGAAACTATAATTATTGAAATTGTATAATTGGCACAATTAAAAAAATGGACAGAATGGAAAGGAAATCAAGAATGGATTTTAGATATCCAGATATAAATACATATACAAATGTGAATTGATAGTTAATAAAAGTGATATTTCATAGTGTGGAAAAAACAGTTAAATTTAATCCATAGATCAATAATAATTGGTTAATCTTTTAGGAAGAAAGACAAAATTAGATCCGTATCTGACAATAATTGCAAAGTAAATTCTACATTAAAGAGCCTAATGTAAAAACTAATTATGAAAGATTTTATGAGGAAATATTTCTAAATTCGGAATATGAAAGCTTTTCTAATACAGGACATAAAATATAAAAACATAAAAGAAGAGATATTAAAAATGGAAAGCTTTTTTACAGCAAAAACAATATAAGCAAAATATAACAACTGACAGACTTGGAGAAAATATTTTCCAAAAACGAGTGTCTGGACTAGAAACATAAACCAAAGATAAAGAAACAATCCAATTGGAAAATGGACAAAGGAGATAAGGAATTCACAAAATAGGGGATCCAAACAGCCATTATATATATATATATATATATATATATATATATATATATATATATATACATATATATATATGAAATGATGCATAAATGTCCTTTAGAACATTGGCAATTCTAATTTAATAAAAATGAGACATTTTATTCATCAAAACAGCAACAATATTAAATGTTTATACTATCAATTCTTATGAACATGTGCAGAAGTTTTTCTCATACACTTGATGAAAATACTAATTGGTACAGATCCTTCAGAAGACAGTTTGGTAATGTCCATTAACATTTACACATGTACCATTTAATGATGTGATTCTATTTCTGTGTGACTAAGAGAAAAATCATTTCACACATGCATAAAGAAGTATGCATAAGGATTTTAGTTACACTATTGTTTATAGTAAATAAAACTGGAAACAGTCACGGGACATGGCAAAATGGTATTTTTATTCTATTTATGTGATTTGATTCAGTTCAATTCAATTCTATGAAATATCATGCAATGGTTATATTAATATTAGTATTTTGCTAGTTCAATACCAGATACTAATTTAGAAAACTTTCAATATCATAATTTCATTTAAAAAAAAAAAACAAGTTGTAAGGGCCGAGGGCTATGGTTTAGAGGGAGAGCGCTTGCCTTGCATGCATGAAGCCCTGGGTTTGATTCCTAAAGTGGTAAAGTGTTAGCCTTGAGCAAAAAGAAGCCAGGGACAGTGCTCAGGCCCTGAGTCCAAGCCCCAGGACTAGCAAAAAAGAAAAGCAAGTTGTAAAACAATGTGCACATTGTTATTAAATGTTATTAGGTGATTTTTAATCACACAATATAAGAATATATCTTTGATTATTATTTCAGAATCACATAGGAGTAGATGCCAAGATAGGATTAGAGGAGCAAGAAAGTCATTGAGGTAAACACTTGTAGAAGCTATAGGGACAGAAAACAGAAATAGGCAGCCAAGAACAGCCTTCAGACTTTATTTATAGTTGACACACAAAAGGAGACAGAGCCCAAAAATCTGAGAAGACTTTGGCCAGGCAAGTGGAGAGTCCTTGTGCCAAAGCTGTGTGTAGGAGAGATCACATGTTAAGTCAAGCAGGCTGAAGTCTAACACTCTCATCGTGCTTTGGCTCTGAAGAGCCTGAAGGAAGCATGGCTCCAGTACTTGTGAGCCTTTGCATCCGTAGGTGTTGTAGCTAAAGCTATTAATCAAGGATGATCCCTACAGCAAATTCTCTTAAAGAGACATGCGAATGACACATCTTCCAGTCTGCCACCGACCTATAATTGCATGGGAAAAGTCTGAAAAGTTAGGAATAATTTACATTTACTGATAAACCATATTATATCCATAGAATAAAACAAAATCCGTAGCAATAGAATGGGATGTACAAATAATAGATGCAATTTGTATGGATCTCAAGGAAATTAGGCTGAGTAAAAGTAGCTAGTATGAAAAAATTAAATTCTACAATTATATTCCTTTAAAATTATCTAAGTGGAAAATGACCATGATGAAGAATAATACATACTTGTCAAAGTCTGAAATTATGAATAAGTTGATTCATGACAGAAAAATTCTCTTTTCTCATTACAGAAGTGATTAGATGAAACTAGTCATGGTGTACTTTATACTCATATTTTATACAAAAACACACACAAGCAATGATGAAAACATCATTGAAATCCAGATA
Organism: Perognathus longimembris pacificus; assembly: GCF_023159225.1. Classification (NCBI taxonomy): domain Eukaryota; kingdom Metazoa; phylum Chordata; class Mammalia; order Rodentia; family Heteromyidae; genus Perognathus; species Perognathus longimembris. The sequence goes on along the minus strand of NC_063188.1, from coordinate 64,076,255 downwards.
AGATCTCTATTCTTGGCCTTGAAATTTATATTGCTAATACTGAATTTTTGCTGGTGTTCATGAATGGCAGAGGTCACACAGCCTTTCTGGATCAGTAGCCAGCAAAGACCACTAGGTTTTATCCATCTACTAGGCAAGATGCTTAGTGTTGCAGCTCAGCACCAGACAGTGCCTGTCAGTGTTGGAGCTCCACTGCTGAGCCTCCTTGTGTCTTTATTTCAAGAATTTGACAAATGAAATCCAGCACAATGAAGGATGAGTGTGAAGAACTTTATTCAGGAGAAAAGTATCTAAGTTTAAGGGTGCTGCCCCTGCTGCTCTATCTGTCCATCCTTGTTGCTCTGTCTCTATGTTTCCTCTCCATCAGTCATTCATGCTCACTTCTTCAGATGGCTGTCTCTGATTATGTTGCTCTCAGTAGCTCTATTTCTATACCCTAGGCTGCACTTTGACTAGAAGCCCCTATTCTAAGCGTTTGGGAATGTAACAATTTATTGGTGTAGTCCCATAACATTCTGACTGGTTGTTTATTTCTAACCAGTTCTCTTGTGCCAATTCCCTCCCCAGTGTCACAGGAAGATTATCAAAACTAGAAGTGGTTAAGGAGGGGAAGAGGAAACATAGTATGAAACTATCTCTTGAAACCTGGTTTCACCCTACTAGAAAAAGATGTTGTCCAGGGACCTGGATCCTAACTAATTTATGCATTCACTATGATTCTATAAGATGAATAGTTATTACTGGATTCTGGGAAGAAAAGTGGGGGTAGAGAGGGAAGTTGAATAACTCACTCAAAAATATATTGATGTAGAAGGGATAAGGTCTAATCTTTTAAGCACAATAAAGTGACTATAGTTTACAACAACCTATTACATATTTTAGAAATAACAGAAGTGAGGACATTGAAGGCTACACACACAAATCATAGGAAAAGCTAATTATATTGATTTGATCATTTCATGTTTTTATATGTGCATTTATTTAGCACACTAAATCCCATAAATATGTACAAATTATTTTCAGTTGAAAAGTTTTTGAAGATTGTTTTCCAAAGTGGTTCCATTAATGAACATTCCTAGTAGTGAATAAGAATTTCAGCTCTTAGACATCATCACCAACAACTTGGTAAACTCAGCCTTTTTAATTTCAGTTGTTCAATGAATAAGGAATCTGCAATTGTGATTTTAATTTATTTTCTTGGCAGGTAATTATAATTTGTGTATTTTGTGGTCTGCTCTTGTTAAACAGTCTCACTATGTAGCCCAGGCTGCCCCTGAACTCACAGTCTTCTTACTTCAATTTCCTCAGTCCTGAGATTATCGGCACTCTCATATCCAGAGGAAGAACTTTCCATATACTTGTTGTCCTTTCTCCTCTCAATTTCTCTCTCTTCCTCCTTCTCTCTCTCCCTCAGATATCTGTTTTGATACTTAGTTTATTGTGCACTGTTTCTTCATCCCTTATTACAGAGTTATAAGAGCTATTTTTATATTCTATATAAAAGGTATTTGTTTTATTAATGAATAGATAGATAGATCAAGTCATTTCCAAGATTGTGTCTTTCTACTTTCTTAGTATCTTTCAAAGAACAAAAATCTTTTATTTTGACATATTTTTATCAAATATTTCTTCTGTGTATCATGCTTTTGGTTGCTCCAGAGAATGTGTCCTATTTTCTTTCTGAATGTTTTAGTTTTAAGTGACTACTGTTGGGTCTATGATCAATATCAAGTTACTTTTTGTGTATAGTGAGAGGGAAAGGCTGAAGTTTATCTTTAATACCTCATTGGTACAGACACAGAATGATTTGTTGAAAAAACTTCATTTTCCAGTTGAAATGTCTTGGTACCTAGATCAAAACAGCAACAGAAACAACGAAAATAAATGTCCATTTGTATATTTCTGAGCTATCTCTTCTCTCTATATGTATTTATCTTCTCACCAAGACCATGGTACTTTAATTTTTTATAGCTTTGGAATAGGTCTTGAAATCAGGAAATATAAATTCTCGGGTTTTCTTCACTTCCTTTGGCTATCCTCGGATGATAGCAGTATTGTATAAATTTCAGAAACATCTTGCAGGTTTCTTCATGAGGCCTGCTGGAATTCTTAAAGTTTGTTAAACCAATAGAACAACTTGGCAAGTATTGGTATCTTTTCCCCTAGATTTTCTAGTTCATTGAAAGAAAAGTTATTGAAGTATTTCCTAATCATCTCCTAAATATCATTTGCATTTGTTTTGGTATCCCATTTCTCATCTCTAATTTTATTAATTTGAATATTTCATGTTTGTTTTTATTAGTTTAGGCAAGGGTTTGTCAAGTACGTTTATCCTTTCCATGAATTAACTCTGTTTCACTGATTCTGTTTATCATTCTTTTAGTGTTTTTTTACATTAGTTCCATTTCTATTTTATTTCCATTTAGTTTCATTCAGTTCCATTTCTGGATACACTGGTGTGAGGATTGAGCCCCCTAGGGTTAACTGAAGCTAATATTACAGTCGTGCTTTTAAATTGCATACTTGATGATTTCCTAGGTTGCTGTTGCATGTAAGTTGCTTTCTAGGTCTGGGGTTTGAGATGTCCCTGCTCACATGATTGCAATAATAATGACTCTGAACTGGCCATGTACCCATATTCCACTAGACATTGCCTTCATGGAGATCGTCTACAATGGTTCTGACTCATTGGACATTGGACATTGCCCTGGTTTGGGATCTCTATATTGGCTGTGCTCCTGCAGCAGGTATTTGTCTGGGCTCTTGGGGTCTCTTAGACATCCTATGTAATTGAAGGGAAACAGACATGTGTCTACAGCTTGGACACTGTGTACCTGGGACTTGACATTACATGGATGCCACCGTGATTGACTGCTTCTGTGCTCAGTAGAATGAACCACATCTGGGCCTATTTGTGTCACACCTGAGACAGCCAAGGAGTATTGCACTGGACTAGGAGAACAGAGCCCCTAAGGTATTTTCCTGGCAATAAGCCTAAAATTTCCCTCAATCTATTCTACAATTTGAGGTCCTCTTGAGTACTCTCCTGGAAGAATCAGAAATTACCTTCAGGGTAATGCCCTCATTTTCCCGTTAGATTTCACCTGGTGCCCTCCAGCCCTACTAAATCTTCTCAAAATGATTGCCTTGTCACACTAAATTTTCTCTCCTAAACACACTTAATTTTTTTATTTGGCCAAATATATTTTTAAATTTTATGTTCTGGTTCTCTTTTCATTGTAAATTCCATCTTGAAATTATTTCTATCTTCCTGAGTTTTAGTATAATTAAGTAGGAGAAGAAACATGAATCACTGACAAGCCACTTTTCAGTTGCATACTCCATAGAATCCCAGAACAAAGACATAATTTAGTTAAGTTCCTCCATTTTACAGTACCAGGCTCCTCATTGCCATTTGAGACATCATCACTGTAACCTTCACTGTCAAGACCGCAGAAGAGAACTCTAAAATTACAAGATCATTTAGGCTTTCCCTATTGTTGTTCTCTCTCTTCTGATCCCTGGGCAGACTCACCTTTAATGCTCTATTTATGTTCATACAGGGTTTTTCTCATGTTTACTTCAAAAATGTTTGAGCTCAAAACATATTACATTACCCAGTTTCAAAGCTGCTTCCACATTTTCAGATACTTAGTACAGCAATAGCTTCTGTTATGATTCCAGTTTCTTTCTTTGTCTACTTTGGGCTACTATAAAAAGAACCTGAAACTGGATAATTTATGAAGAACAAAACTTTGTCCATAATTTTGGAATCTGGGCAAACTAGTATCAAGACACTGGAATCTGGTTTGGAGCTTCTTTCTCTGCCTTCACACAGCAAAAAGCATGAAGAGACACTCTCAAACTAGTAAGTTCCTTTTCTTCTTGTTGGTTTTCTTTCTTAACTTTTAAAATAGTTTAATGTAAGCAAGAATAACTTTAAATGGTAAAAAAAAACTAAAGCGATTCCCTTTAAAATCAGGAGCAAGACAGGGATGTCAACTCTCTCCCCTGCTCTTCAACATAGTACTAGAATTCCTAGCCAGAGCAATTAGGCAAGAAGAAAATATAAAGGGGATCCAAATAGGAAAAGATGAAGTTAAACTTTCTCTCTTCGTAGATGACATGATCCTATACCTAAAGAACCCCATAGAATCTACTCTCAAGCTACTAGAGCTGATCCAAAGCTTTGACAAAGTTGCAGGATATAAAATAAACCCTCAAAATCAATGGCATTTCTATATGCTTATGACCCAAATGCCGAGGCTGAAATCAGGAAAGCAACTCCATTTGCAATAGCCTCAAAAAACATAAAATAGCTAGGAATAACCTTAACCAAAGAAGTGAAAGACCTCTATGATGAGAACTTTAAAAACATGAAAAATCAAATTAAGGAAGAACTAAGGAAATGGAAAAACCTCCCATGCTTCTGGATTGGAAGGATTAATATAATCAAAATGGCAATATTGCCAAAGGCTATCTAAAAATTAATTCAATACCCATTAATATTCCAACACCATTTTTTAATGAAATAGAGGAAGCAATCCAGAAATTCATATGGAACAATGAAAGACCTAGGATAGCAAAAACAATCCTAAGCAGAAAGAACAGTGCTAGAGGAATTACAATACCCAACTGCACGCTGTATTATAAAGCTATAGTAATAAAAACAGCATGGTATTGGCACCGGAACAGGCCTGAAGACCAATGGAACAGAATTGAAGACTCAGCAATGAATCCACAGAACTACGCCTACTTGATCTTTGATAAAGGAGCTTAAAAAAATAGGATGGAAGAAAGATAGCCTCTTTAACAAATGGTGCTGGCAAAACTGGTTCAACACATGCAACAAACTAAAACTAGATCCTTATATATCACTCTGCACCAAAATCAATTCCAAATGGATCAAAGACCTCGAAATCCAAACAGACACCCTGAAAACACTAAAGGAAGGAGTAGGAGAAACACTTGGGCTCCTTGGCACAGGACGGAACTTCCTTAACAAAGACCCAGAAAGGCTACAAATCAAAGAAAGGTTGGAAAAATGGGACTGCATCAAACTGCAGAGCTTCTGCAGTGCAAAGGACATAGCTCGCAGGACAAACAGAAAGCCCACGGACTGGGAGAAGATCTTTACCAGCCATTCAACGGACAAAGGCCTCATATCTAAAATATATGGAGAACTAAAAAAATTACATTCCTCCAAAACAAATCCTCAAAGAACCAATAGCTCCCTCAAAAAGTGGGCTAAAGACTTAAAAAGAGACTTCTCTGAGGAGGAAATGAGAATGGCCAAGAGACATATGAAAAAGTGCTCTACATCACTGGCCATAAAAGAAATGCAAATCAAAACAACATTGAGATTCCATCTCAACCCAGTAAGAATGTCCTATATCAAGAAAACCAACAATAACAATTGTTGGAGGGGTTGTGGCCAAAAGGGAATCCTACTTCATTGTTGGTAGGAATGTAAACTGGTTCAGCCATTCTGGCAAGTGGTATGGAGATTCCTCAGAAGGCTAAACATAGAACGCCCCTATGACCCAGCAGCCCGACTTTTGGGCATCTACCCAAAAGATTACAAACAAGAACACACTAAAGCCACCAACACAACAATGTTCTTAGCAGCACAATTTGTCATAGCTAGAATCTGGAACCAACCCAGATGCCCCTCAGTAGACGAATGGATCAGGAAAATGTGGTCCATATACACAATGGAATTTTATGCTTCTATCAGAAAGAATGACATTGCCCCATTTGTAAGGAAATGGAAGGACTTGGAAAAAATTATACTAAGTGAAGTGAGCCAGACCCAAAGAAACATGGACTCTATGGTCTCCGTTATATGGAATAATTAGCCCAAGTTTAGGCTAGTCACAGCAGAGGATCACAAGAGCCCAATAGCTATACCCTTATGAACCCATAAGATGATGCTGAGTGAAATGAACTCCATGTTATGGAAACGATTGTTATATAACTGTTGTAACTTCTGTCAACATGCTATGTGTAACTGTAGCTTCTATTATCCATGATCCTCTTGTATCCCCTTCCTGTGGTTGTACCTAAACTGTCTCTGTATCTTATCTGAGTATACTGGAAACCATGTATACTGGTAAACAGTGGTATATAGGGTAAAAAATACAAACAACTACAAAAGCAAAAAAATGTTTTAATGTAAAAATTAATTAAATATTTTAAATGATACATAAAATGATCATACATATTATAGAGTGCAATGCAATGCTTTGGTACAGATATATTATATAATGTTTGTCAGTTTACACATACGTAACTCATAGAAAATATTCCAAATAGTATCTTCTACCTTTTATACACGCATGAAATATTATTGTTATCCATAGCCTACTGTGCAATAGTATACGAGAACTTCTTATGCCATTGTTATTTTTTAACGAAAGGTATTATATTGACAATTATAGACTCACATACAAGTTGTATAATCTCCTTCTCCTTCACCCAGTCTCTTTCTCTCTGTCCACTCTTCTCAAATAGAAAAACATGAAAATGTCAGGCCAACAGTGGCTTATGCCTGTAATCATAACTACTCAGGAGGCTGATATCTGAAGATTGCAGTTAACACACCAACCTGGGCAGGAAAGTCTCATCTCCAATGAACTACCAAGAAGCAAGAAGTAGAGCTGTCACTCAAGTGATAGAGAGTGCTATCACTGAGAAAAGAAAACAAAAGCTCATGGACAGTACCCAGGCCCTGAATTCAAGCCCCAGGACTGGTGCAGAAGAAAGGTAGTTTTTAAAAGAAATATGTAGGGAATATATTCAAATAATGGTAGTTTAAGTGACATAAAAATAAAAATATTATAAATCCATGCCCAATAAACAGTGAATACAAATTAGCCAATTATACAGACACTTCCACTTAAACATGCCTACAAATGCATAGTCACCTTCTTCTTTATATGGGAATAACACAAACATACTTGGTGATGATTCTGACAAAAAGTCAAAGATATGAAAAAACACCCCTCAGTTTAAGAAATGATATGGACTTTCATCGTTGTTGTTATTTTTAATGTACTATGTGAAATTACTTCTTTTTTTCTTCCAATTTTCTTTCCTATGGTTTAGCCCCTGTTGTCACTGTATTTGATTTTGGTACCTTGGGTATTTATATACCTTTATCTGAATTAGAGAAGGGAAGGGGAACATCAAAATAGTGAGACAAAAGACAAAGAGCAAACCAATGCAACAATGATACTCACAAGACAATATGTTGGAAATGAACTGTAGGACTTGCAGCAGGAGGTGGGGTTGAGGGGAGGGAAAGTGGGAGAAAAGAGGGTAACAAGTTTGACAAGAAATGTACTCACTACCTTATGTATGTAACTGTAAAAGCTCTGTACATCACTGACAATAAAAATTTTTTAAAAAAAGGTAATGTGGGGCTGGGAGTGTGGTTTGGTGGTACAGTGCTTGCCTAGCATGTATGAAACCCTGGGTTTGATTCCTCAGCACCACATACACAGAAAAAGCCAGAAGTGGCACTGTGGCTCAAGTGGTAGAGTGCTAGCCTTGAACAAAAAGAAGCCAGGAACAGTGCTCAAGCCCTGAGTTCAAGCCCAAGGACTGGAAAAAAAAGAAAAGAAAATGTGGTATATATGCACAATGGAATTCTATGCTTCCATCAGAAGGAATGACATCACCCCATTCATAAGGAAGTGGAAAGACTTTGAAAAAAATCACATTAAGTGAAGTGAGCCACACCCAAAGAAACATAGGCTCCATGGTTTCCCTCATTGGTAATAACTAGCATATGTCTAGGATAGTCCTATCAGAGGATCACAATAGCTCAAATGATCACATAAGATGAAGCTAAGGGAAATCAACTCCAAGTTATGGAAAAAAGAGGGATTTTTTTGTTGTTGTTTGTTAATGTTCTGTGTGAAGTTATTTCTTTTTTTTTCTTTCTTTTTTCCCTTTGGTTTATCCCGTTGTCACTGTTTTGGATTGGGGTATACTATGTCTTATATCTATAGTTATCTGATCTGGGTAAGGGAAGAGGAATAACAAAATGGTGAGACAAAGGACAAAGGGTGAACCAATTCAACAGTGATGCTCACAGGATACTATGTTGGAAATGAACTTTAAAACTTGTGGGGGGAAGTTTGAGAAAATGAGAGAGGGGGTTTCAATGTTCAAGAAGAAATGTACTTATGTAATTATAATCCTTCTGTATATCACCCTTACAATAAAATAAAAAATTAATAAAAAATATTGGCACCTGAATTCAACCTTGCTTGGCTCTGTTCAATACTGGCACTCTATCATTTGAGCCACTTCCATGTCCAACTTTTTTCTGGTTAACTGAATATAAGAGTTCCATATTTTTTTTTTCTGTCTTTGCCTAGGCTAGTCTGAACCAAATCCTCAGATCGCACCCTCTTGAGTAGCTAGAATTTAAGCATGAGCTTCCAGCACATCACAAAAAAATGAGCATTTTTATAAATAAAGGTTATGTCCAAGGTCTCACAATTATTATCATACAGCCTATTTCTAAAACCAATTCTGTAGCCAGGCATGGTAGTATATGCCTATAATACCAGCACTGAGGAGGCACAGATAGGATGATCTCAAGTTTAAAGCCAATCTAAACTATATAGCAAGAATCTCCTAAAAAGAAAAATCGAAATCACTCCACAGTGGTTTTTCAAGCAGTACTCACAAAGAGGCATATAAACCATTGCTGCTGAAAATGAGTTTCACAGGGAAACTGTCCGCTGATTCTGTGGTGTTGCCTGCCACTGAGTATAGTAAGGTGGTCAAGTCATAGGTGGATAGCCTCTAAATTACTTTACCTCCAGATAATCCAAAGCATCCTGCAGTTTGCCTCTGAGCTTTATAGATTCATTAAATCAATCAAATAAACCTTTGTTTCCCTGGGGGCGAATTGCTCTGAGGAACTGATTTATACTCAGTGAGCCACTAGAGACAAATTTATACCAGAGTCTATTTATTCACTTTCAATGAGAAACATCACTCCTGAGCAGGCTGAGAAACCATGTCAGCTTATTCTCCTTTTGGTTGGGAAACACACTGGGGAAAACAAACCAAAGCCAAAAGACCCAGAGAGAACAGAGGCAGGTCAACTCTGAAGGAAGATGTTGATCAAACCCTGATAGCTGTTCATCTTTTGCTCTCCTAGCAGCCTGTATCTGAAGCTATGAATGATTTCTCCCTGCCTTACCTGAACCTGAAACTGGGAAGGACATTTTCAATGCAGTAGGTTGGTGTGTGGGATTAGTGTTCCTTCTTGCCTGCTTTTGACAATTTCTTTTATTATCTACTGACAATTGCATCTGAGACAGTTCTGCCTAGTCATCATCATATTCCTGGCTATTTTCTACTATTTTTTACCTCATTCTTGCCAGATAGTCTAAATATGCCCTGTCACTAAGATTTTCCCCATAGTCAATTGTATCAATGCAAATTATGCCACAGGTCTAATGCATTGCTTTTCCCAAATGTCAATGTCATCATTGTCATCATCAACATCATCATCATCATGATCATCATCACATTCTAGTAATTCCAGTAAAGTGGCTTTTCTTTACATGCTCCTATGCTGTCCTCCTGATTGCCCTGTGAGGTAGAATATAGTGCTATAATTATCTTCACAATGTAGGAGAGGAATCTAGATCTCAAAGAAATTATTGACTCAGACATAAGTAGCTAGATAGGAATGGAGCTTTTTCCTTACCAATGCATTTCACCCAAGATGCTTATATCTAAGTCCTAAAGCAAACTTCCTTTATTATCATCCCCAGGGAAGGGTTTGTTAAAGAGTCTTCAAAGATTTAAAAGTCCTCCCAGGTGTTTCTTCGTGTGTGTGTGAGTGTGAGTGTGTGTGTGTGTGTGTGTGTGTGACTGTGGCTTGAACTCAAGGCCTCACACTCTTCCTTAGCTTTTTCTCTCAAGGATGGTACTTTACTACTTGGATCATACCTCCAATTCCAACTTTTTGATAGTTAATTGGAAAAAAATGTCTCTCAAATTTGTCTGTCTGCATTGACTTTGAACCAGGATCCTCAGCTCTCATTCTCCTAAATAGATAGAATTACAGGTGTGAGGCACCACTAGGTGTTACTTTTGAATAAACAAAATGGCAAGTAGCACACACCACCTTGCCAATCAGAATTAACCTGTCAGTGCCCCCTTTCCCCTCTATCATGCTAAAAATATCTTAGAAATATGCTGTCTCAGTTTTTTCTATGATGCAATTATTGAACACCACAGACTAGGTAATTTATGTATCTATTTAATGTAATTTTGTTGTTAAATAGTGTATGAAAGAGTTGCCATTCAACAAAGCAGTTTATGAATCAATGCATCTTGATCAGTGTCACCCATTTCAACATTCTCACCATCCTTCCCAATCCTACCCCTTATTTCAATTTTCTTAATTTTGTATGATATACATTGAATTTTGTAACTGCATTGTTCCCTTCTTCCTCATATGATTCATTTACCCCCCTCTTCCCCTTGGTCCTACTCCACTTTGCGAGTAAACATTTCCTGGTGTTTATTTTGTTGGCCTGTCAGCCTATTGAATTACATTGTCTGAGTTCTCCCCTGAATCTGTTATATTTTGGTTAATACATATTTGTGTACATTTTCACAACACTCCAAAGTGTTTACTTACACATTTTAAAAACTAATATTGGCTTCCACCTATGAGAGAAAACATATATCCTTTGTAACTCTGGATGTGACTGGTTTAATGTAACATGACTTTTTTCCAGTTCTTTCCATTTCTTTGCAAATAATGCAAAGCCATTCTTTCTAATGAATGAGTAAAATTCACTTGTGTACACACAACTTATTTTCTTTTTTTGTTTTTTTTTAAGTTTTTATTATAAAACTGATGTACAGAGAGGTTACAGTTTCATACGTTAGGCATTGGATACATTTCTTGTACTGTTTGTTACCTTGTCCCTCATACCCCCCTCCCCCCTCCCCCTTTCCCCCCCTGAGGTGTTCAGTTCACTTACACCAAACAGTTTTGCAAGTATTGCTTTTGTTGTTGTTTCCTTATTTTACCCTTTGTCTCTCAATTTTGGTATTCCCTTTGAATTTCCTAATTCTAATACCAGTTCACACTGTTTCCCATACACTCAGATAAGATTACAGAGATAGTGTAGATACAATCACAAGAAGGTGATACACAAACATCATCAATAGTAGAAACTACAGATACACATGGGATGTTGTAAGTAGTTACAACTGTGATATAACAATCATTTTCATAAAATGGAGTTCCTTTCACTTAGCATCATCTTATGTGATCATAAGGGTATAACTATTGGGCTCTTGTGATCCTCTGTTGTGACTTGCCTAAACCTGTGCTAATTATTCCCAATAAGGGAGACCATAGAGTCCATGTTTCTTTGGGTCTGGCTCACTTCACTTAGTATAATTTTTTCCAAGTCCTTCCATTTCCTTACAACTTATTTCCTTGATCCATTTGTCCACTAAGGAACATCTGGGCTGATTCCATACTTGTCCATTATGAATAATGCTGCATTGAATAGGATTGTGTTTGTGGTTTTACTGTATCCTAGTTTGTAATCATGTGGATGAAAGCCCAGGAGTAGAATTGCTAGATCATAGGGTCATTCAATGTTTCTTTGTTTTTTTGAGGAGATCCCATAATTCTTTCCAGAGTGGCTGAAGAAATTTACAGTTCCACCAACAATGTACTAAGGTTCCTTTTCACCTACATCAGTGCCAGCATCTATTATTGTTGTATTCTTGATGTTGGCCATTCTAACTATGATGAGACAGAATCTCAGTTGTTTTGATATGCATTTCCTTTATGGCCAGAGATGTTGAAAATTTCTTCATACGTCTATTGGCCATTTTACTTTTTCTTCTCATAAGTCTCTCTTTAGCTCATTAGCCCATTTATTACTTGGGTTATTGATTTGGGGGGGATTTAGTTTTTTAGACTCTCTGGATATGTTAGATATTAAGCCATTGTCTGATGTAGAGCTGAAAAAAGTCATCTTCTATTCTGTAGGATTTGTAGCTTGTTAGCTATGTCTTTTGATGTGCAGAAACTTTTTAGTTGGATACAATGCCATTTAGCAAGTCTGTCATTGATTTGGTACGATTCTATATCTTTACTCAGAGTGCTCTCTTTCCTGTGCCAAGGAGTTCCTTATTTCTCCCACTTCTTTCTGAATAGTTCATGTTTTCAGGTCTTACATTGAGGTGTTTGATTCATATTGAATTGACACTGGCAAAGTGATAGATAGGGATGGATCCATTTTCATTTTTCTACATGTGGATATTCAGTGCTAGTAGCACCATTTGTTGAAAAGACTTTTCCAACTTAAGTTTTTTGCTCCCTCATCAAATATTAGATGGCTATGGGTCTATGGTTTTATTTCTCAGTCTTTTGTTCTCTTGCTCCTCAGTTCTTTTTTTTAATCTATAATTGTTTTTTTAAGTTTTTATTATAAAACTGATGTACATAGAGGTTACAGTTTCATACGTTAGGCATTGGATACATTTCTTGTACTGTTTGTGCTCCTCAGTTCTATGTGCTAGTTCCAACCTGTTTTCACTACTATAGCTCTCTAATATAGTTTGAAGTTTGAAATTTTTATACTTTCAGCACTACATTCCACAAAAATTCAGTAGCTTTTCTGTACACCAACAATGAAATCATGACTGAAATCAGGAAAGCAACTCCATTTCACAATAGGCTCACCAAAAAAACACCTAGGAATCAACATAACCAAGGAAGTGAGGGGCCCCTACAACAAAAATCAATACATTTTGAAGAAGAAAGTTGAAGTTAGGAGGTAGAAAAACCTTACATGCTTATTGTTTGGCATAAGTAATATCATGAAAATGGCAACACTGCTTAACCTGAAAATTCAATGAAATATTCATCAAACTCCCAACATTATTCTTCACTGGTTCATATGGAGTAACAAAAGGCCCCCAAATTGCAGACTAGGTAATTTACTGTGAATAGAAATATATACTATATTGGAAATGAACGTTACAACTTTGGGCAGAGGAGAGTCAGAGGAGAGGGAAAGTGGGGTGAAAACAAGGGAGGGGGTGATACTGTTCAACAAGAAATGTACTCATTACCTTAGTTATGTGGCAATAACCCCTCTGGCATCACCCTTACAATAAAATAAAATAAAATTTTAAAAAAGGAAATATACCTACTCAGGGTTATAAAAGATAAGAAGTGTTAGGATCAAGGAGCTGGCATCTGGAAAGATTTCACAGTAGAGGGGGGAAAAAGGAAAAGGGAGAGAGGGAATAAAGGAAGACAGGGAAGAATGGGTGGGTGAAGAGAGAGAGAGAGAGAGGGAGAGAGAGAGAGAGAGAGAGAGAGAGAGAGAGAGAGAGAGAGAGACTCCATTGTCTTCCTAATTTCCTATCATTAGGTTCCATGTCCCAGTACAGTTGAATAGGTGTTTATTTGGGGAATCATACTTAAAATATATGTCATGTTTATGTGCTCTTAGGTGTCTGAATCCCAGCATATTTTAAGAACTTGTATTCCTTCATAGGGACCACTTTTTAGCTCAGAAATCACCTCAGAGGTCTTCAGTTGTAATTCCCACACACTTATTTTTTCCTGAGATTTCACCACTAAAAGACCCCAACAGAATTCCTTTCAACCCTTCTTTTTCATAAATGTGAAATAACTCATGTGTCTACTTTTTTGCTGGAGCTTGAAAACAGGGCCTCACTCTCTGATTTGGCTTTTTTGCTAAATGTTGGCCCTTCCTCACTTGAGCCACACCTCTGCTTCCAGCTCTTTGCTTGTTAAGCACAGGTGAGAGTCTCACATACTTTTCTTCTCCAGGCTGGCTTCAAACTGTAGTCCTCAGATCTCAGCCTCCTGACTAACTAGAATTGGAGGCATGAGCCACTGGCACCCAACTGTTACATTACTGTTTTCCTAATGAAAAAGCAATTTTTCTCCAAATGTAAATATTGCAACCAACTAGTATTCTAGAATACAAAGCCTTTCATTTTCTATATAATAGGAAACTTTTCACTGCCTCCCATAGATCTTTTAAAAAACACAGGATGGTTAAAACAGCTACTATCACTTTAGGTAGGTTTTTTATATCAACAGTTGTAAAGCATTGCTTGAAATGTCCTTTATGACTGGCTTATGTAGTTTCACAAGTTACTCTTTAAGGAAACAGACGTAATCTACTTTGGCAACCAAGTAGGAAATAACACAGGAAACATAAGAAAGAACGCTATACTGACAAGCATACCTAAACCACCTTGGCTGTGTGGGGTCTAACCAAGCTCATCAGAAATACAGGTCAAAAGTAAGCTTTGATCCTCAAACCTTCATCTCATACTATTCTTTCTGCATATATTTCTGTGTGGCATCATACAGACTGAGAGGTTAGGATTGTAGGATCTTGAGTTCTGCCTCTTGTCTTCTTTTTCCTACCTCTTCTCATTTCTTCATCCTCATTTGTTCTCTCTCTCCCTCCCTCCCTGTCTCCTCTCTCCCTCTCCTCCCTGACTCTTTTTCTCTATGTGTCTTTATGAGCCTTTCTTGCTCTCTGTCTTTCTGTCTCTCCTCTCCCTCTCCTCTTTCCTCTTCTCTTGCTGTCTTTGTCTTTATCTGTCTTTTTATCTCTCTCCCCCTCTCCTCTCCTGTCTTTCTCTTTCTTCTTTCTCCTCTCCTCTTCTCCCCTTTTCTCTCTCTTCCTCTGTCTCCTTTTGTATCTCTGTGTCTTTCTCTCTCCTCTTCTCAATCTCTGTCTTTTTCTGTCTGTTGTACTCCAATTTAATCACAACCTGAGCATGTTAAAAGCCCTGTCTTGAACAGAAATTCCTGCCTTCCTCCAAATTAGGACATACTTTATTTCCCCCTTGTTACTCAACACCATGCAATAAAACATGTCTTTCACAATCCCTAAAAATAAAATTCCCAGGGGAAGACCCTGTTTCCTTTTTGCAGCTAGCTAAAATAAGAAATGTGTCAATGAGGATTGGTCATCTGGTAGAGGAGCAAATTGACAGAATTGACTTAGTTTCTAGATGTACGATATTAGCTAAGTCTCTTGATCTCTCCGGACCTCACCTTCCTTATATGACCCATAAGGGGGAAGGATTTGGCATAAAGCTGTTTTTGTTAAGCACTGGTGGTTCACACTCATAATCCTAGCTATTCGGGAGGCTGAGATCTGTGGATTGTGGTTCAAAGCAAGTCCAGCTTGGAAAGTCAATGAGACTCCTATCTCCAATTAATCACAAAAAAAGACAGAAGTAGATCTGGCTCAAGTGCTAGAGCACTAGCCTTAAGCTAAAAAGCTAAGGGACAGTGCCTAGACTCAAAGTTCAATCCACTGTACAGGCACACACACACACACAAATATGCTGTTTTGTAACTCTAATGCACAGAACTATAGTACCTAACACTTCATTTCAACCAGAGAAGCTTGGCTTTTATCTGTCGTATAAAGATTCCCAAAGAAAAACTACATCTGAACTATAACCACTAAACTATTTTGAACTATTTGCAAAAGGAATTTGTGAGGGCCAATTCCATTCTAACACATTATAAGAAAACATGGCTTATCAAAAAAACAAACAAACAAACAAACAACCTCATCTGAGCCCAGCGCTGGTGGCTCACTCCTATAATCTTAGCTACCCAAGAGGCTGAAATCTGAGATCATAGTTCAAAGCCAGTCCAGACAAGGAAATCCATGATACTCTTATCTCCATTAACCACCAAACCCTGGGAGCGGAGCTATGGCTGAAGTGGTTGAGTGCTATTCTTGAGCAAAAAAAGCTCAGGGACAGCATGCAGGACATGAGTTCAAGTCCCATGACTGATATTTCTTGATGCATTAAAGAGGAGAGGATTCCAGTCAAGACATTACTGTCATCTGTGTCAACTGTGTCAACTGTGGTGAAGAAGACATTTGAAAGCCAACCATGAGAATTAATAAATCATCCATCATAGGCCTATCCCTAGACCTTCCCTTATGCCATATGCCCCATAGATGTTAAGCACTTCATATTGTTTGTAGCATCCTGCCTCCCATTGGATAGACATTTATGAGTGCCTGATACATTTGAGGTTTATGAGTAGGAGTAGAGGTAATATTATAAAACCTTCACAGACTGATCCAGTTGTTACAACCATATTTTGAGGCATCACCTTCTCACTTCATGGTAAGAAAAACAAAAACTCAGAGAGAATAATCGATTTGTCCCAAATCACATTTTTCATTGACTCAGCAATTAACTTATACAACCAGTAAATGATGAATCCAAGATACAAACCTATCTCTGTTTTGCCTAACAAATCCTTTCATTTACTGAGAAGTTGTTTGTTTTCCGCTTACTGAGAGCTCCAACCTATTTCTACTTACTTTTTTCTTCTTTTTAAAAATTATCTTTAATTAGTTTTGTCCAAAGGGGTTTCTATTCAACATGTAAGTTTGTGAGTACAATGCATCTTGATCAATGTTCCCCCTTCCATCATTCTCCCCAATGTCTCCCAACTCCACCTATCCCCTCAAGTTGTTCAGTACCATTTCCACATATGGACAATGAATAGTATTACTATATTTACCCACTCTTCCTCTATCTGTTTGTCTGACACACTCTCCTTGACCCTCCTCTCACCCACAACACTGTTCCAGCTTCTTGGTATTCTTGTTTTATACTGTTGAAAGCAGTCATACCATTGAACACCCCCTGCATATACCATACTTCAGTTTATTTATTTGTGTATATATGCATATGACACTGTATATATTTTGATATATGTTTGTAAATTAGATCTAATTTCCTCTTATGAGAGAAAGTATGAGCCCTTTATATCTCTGAGCCTGACTTACTTCACTTATATAACACAAATCTGACTCTTTATTTTCCTTCTTAACTATCTTCAAAAGTCCCCCACTGTCTTCAGCATAACATCCACTCCATGAGAAACATGAGGTACTTCCTGACACCTGCATTTCTCAAACATATCATACAATTCTTACCACAGTGACAGAGAATACCATTGGCTAAGTCACTATGATGTCTGTCATCTAAAGTATTGCAACAACATCCTGAATGATCACTCCACTCCACTCATTCTCTCTATACAGTCTATTCTACATTTAATAATCAGAGTAGGGCTGGGAATGTGGCTTAGTGGTAGAGTGCTTGCCTAGCATGCATGAAGCCCTGGGTTCAATTACTAAGTACCACATGAACAGAAAAGTTAGAAGTGATGCTGTGGCTCAAGTGGTAGAGCACTAGCCTTGAGCAAAAGAAGCTCAGTGACAGTGCCTAGGCTCTGAGTTCAAGCCCCAGGACTGGCAAAATATAATAATAATCAGAGTAGTCACTTCAAAATGCAAGCCTGATTACCCTTCTCATCTGATGCTTACAATATCTAATGACTTCCTATTTATTCAGAGAAAATTACCCACAAGACCTTGAATAATCTGGCTCCTCTTCCTTCTCCCACTCTTAGATGTCCCTCAAGTATATGCAATTTATTTTCAGTTTTAGGGATTTTCCTAAGCAGTGTGTACTCTAAAATAATCCTCCACACTAATATTTTTTATCTGGTTTCTTCTCATCATTGTAACCTCAGATTAAATGAGCCTTTAGAGAGACCTTTCTAGAATACCCAAGTAAAGATTCTCCCAATCATTCTACTGTATTGGCTTATTTTAGGCACATCTATTTTTTTCAAGTGACTGTAATAAAGCTTGAATTCAGAGCCTGGGCACTCTCATTTAGCCTTTTACATTCAAGACTGGCACTCTGCCACTTGAACCACACTTCCACTTCTGGCTCTATTTTCGGTGGTTAATTAACAATAAGAGTCTCATGTGGGCTGGGAGTGTGGCTTAGCAGTAGAGTGCTTGTTTAGCATTTATGAAGCCCTGGGTTCGATTCCTCAGCACCCCATTAACAGAAAAAAGCTGGAAATGGTGCTGTGGCTCAAGTGGTAGAGTGCTAGCCTTGAGAAAAAGGAAAACAGGGACAATGCTCAGGCCCTGAGTTCAAACTACAGGACTGGGGAAAAAAAGAGTTTCATAGACTTTCCTTCCCTGGTCTGGATTTGAAAATCATTAAGCTTCCTGAGTAGCTAGGATTACAAGTCTGAGCCATCAGCACCAGGCTAGTACATCTACTTTTACAATTTATTTTTATTGTAAAGGTGATACAGAGAGGGGTTATAGTTACATAAGTCAGGCATATCTACTTCAATACAGAATTGTCTGCTTTTGCTCTCAGAAAGCAGAACCCACACACAGTTTTGGCTCAGAAGCCAGCAGTAATCACAAGGATTCCAGCAGGCCAAGACTTCTGAGATCTTACTCCTGTATCGGAAAATGCCTGATACAGCAGACAACACCTGCCAGTGTTGCAACTCCACTGCCACTGTTGCTATAGCCTCCTGTTCTTGTCTCTGGAGTTCAACGAATGACGTTCAAAGACAACAGAAACTGAATGTGAAGAACTTTTTTTACAAGAGAAGTATATGCTGCTGCCTCTACCCTCATTTATCTTCATTTATCCTCTCATCTTCCTCAGGTTTCTCTCTGATGTCTCTATATGTATATCTGAGTGTAGGGATTATTATACCAACATATGTGATCTGACTGTTTGCCCTTATAATAATTCAATGTGTTGGAAAGTAATACTTTATTGGTCAGATCCTACAACATTCTGACTAGTTGCAAATTCCTGTTCAGGTGCCTTCTGCAAATCTTCTCCTGAAGGTCATCAATGGTTATAGAAACAAGAAGGGGCTAAGGAAGAAATAAGCAACATATCATGGAACAATATCACCTTTGCATCTGGCTTCTGCCTGCTAAGGCAAGGTGCTCACATCTAGGGTCCCTGACTCCTAACTAATTTACTTTGACTTTCCCAATATTGATTTTTTGTTAGGGAATTGACTATTGTCCTGAAATGCAAATTCCTTCTTTGCAACAGTCATAGTTACTATTCATGACTGTCTGTACAAAGTCAACATATGCAACATTCTACATCCAAATATGCAGCCTACTACATAGATCTAACCCATTTCCCATCATTTCTTCCTTTGCCTGGCCTACTGGGGTTTTATTCTTTTACTCCATGGCACCATAGTCAACTCTGTAACATAATGTGGAATACTGGACCACATAGGTATGGGCTTCTGGACTTCCTGAAGGACTGTTGGGAACACCCATCTCAAGTTTGATGGACATGTATAGATGTATAGAAGAGACATTAATGGAAATTTCAATGGCATCCAGAAAAATATGAATACATACCAGCAGGCAAATTCAGGGGCATTCCAATTCTGATCCTTCAGAGCATATGAGGTTAATTATGGTATGGTACTAGAGAGGGTATTTCCTCTGCTTGGCCTTTAAAGCCAAGCACACTTCTATTAGCTGTCACATACTCCTACAAATGCATATAGCAAATGACAAGCCCAATGTGGTTCTGAGAAATCACTCAGGGCTGTAACTTCCGCCTCTCCAATGTTCTGAATTGGTTCTGTGTCCTGGAAACTTCAGCACCTTGTCTGGGCCTCTTTACCATTGGTAGATAACTTCCACAATGCTGCAAGCAAGCTCCCTGTTTTCTTTTATGTGGATTGGATTATGAAGGTTTAACTTTATATAGACTGTGCCTGGAGTTTGGTCAGCCACCCACATAATCCAGTGTCTTTTCAATCCTGGCTACATCACAGTGTAGCAGTGCCTACATATCCTTATAGAAGGGCTTATAACCTGGGACTGAGCTGGTTAAACCTAGCTTACTTCAATCCTGGCTCCGCCACTAACTAGGTGTGAGCAACGGACTTTACCTGTCTGGCTCAACCTCAGTATATGAATTGTGAATTCAGGAAAAAAAGCAAGACTGAATTCATATTGACATTGATATGGGTTATTAGTCTTCCTAGTATTTGTTTCTCTTTTTTATTATCTTTCAGTAGTTGTACAAAGGGGCTTCAGTTCAATACATCAGTTTGTGGGAATAATGCATCTTGATCAATATCAATATCACTCCTTTCATCATGCTTCCTCACCCCTCCTCTTCCTAATACTTAATTAGATTAAACATTTCTGAGAGGTGGGGCATTATCATATCTTTCTCGTGAAAACTCTGAAATTCTTCCTTCTAGCATTTGGAATCTTTTATTATCTTTAGGTAGATGTTTGTACAAAATGGTTTTAAATCAACATGTCAAATTATGAATACAATGCATCTTGATCAATGTCATTCCTTGATCATATCATTCTCTTCTCAGTCAATCGCAAACCCATTTCCCCTCAAGTAACCTAGAACCATTTTCATATATGTACACTGAATATTATAACTGTATTCTCCCATCACTCTCTCTTCATTTATCTAATCTGCTTTCCTTGAGTTCTACCTGACTTTAATAAAACATGTTTCAATGTCCTGGCATTCTTTTCATTAAACTGGAAGTTAGTTGTTCAAAAGAGTTGCACCACTGCAATCTACCCTTACATATCTTTTAACTTTTTGAAATGAACACTATATTATTGACTTCCACCCGTGCTAACCATTGACTAGACAGGACCTCTGTGTTTAACATTTGAATATTATTAAATTAAAATATCATTAAATATTATTAACCACATCCACTCATACTGAATGCGGAGCTGTCAAATAGCTTGACAAGGCCCATTCAACTGCAACTGAGTCTAGAGATTTTTTTTTAGCTATCTTTAAAATAAATTTATTTTAAATTGTACATAAAACCATAAGACTCATATATATATGTATATATACATTACTGTGATATCATATAATGTCTCAATATATGTGTATAGTGTGTAATGTTTAAATTAGGCTAAGCGTAATTTTTTGCTCACACATTTATTATTTCTTTCTAGTGAAAACTTTGAAAATTCCCTTTTTGGCTTTTGGAAATGTATACTACATTATTAGCTCTTGGCACTGCTCTAGTTCCCTGTCCAATCAGATTTGTGAATGGTGAGTTCTGAGACAATGCCCTAAGTTATCTCTAGGAAACACTTGCCAGTAAGACCAGGTGAGGATGCTCCTGTCTCCCACACAGGATGAGAAATCCTCCAACATGACTTTTTCTGCCTCTATTTACTATCATTCTCCTGGATTATATGTATTTTCAGATATGGCAGGCATGTGAGGGGCCCCCAAGCATACAAGAAGATTGTACATACATAGTACATACATAGTCCTGAGGTAAATCCTGACTATATCACCTATGAGCTCTTAGAGGCAAAAAGAAGAATAATTACTTACCTTATTTGAAATGTATTTTCAAAACATTCAAATAATCTATCCATTATAGAATCTTTTTGATTCTGTATTTTTTATCTTTGCTAGAATATTACATAAGAGTCAAATGATAACCATAGTGTGTTCTCAATTATTCCTAATTGTCCTCCTCAACTCTGCACCTTTTATTTTGTGGAAAAAAATGTTAGCATGAATCTAACCTTGGGAATACTGTGTGATAGAGAATGGCTGATGGACTTGCCCTAGGAACATAAAGAGAAAGTGTAGAAGGAAAAGAAGGCTTCCAGGAGCATTACAAAAGTTTCAAGGACAGTAAAATAGAGTGCCAGGTTCCAACAAGATAATTAGATTCGTTGAGTCATGACCCTCTCTGTAGTTTCTGATTTCCTCATGGTGTTCCTTCTTTGTCCCTCCTATAGTGCTTCCCCATTCTATTTCCCACACATGCTCACAATGAAAAGCCGTAAGGCCTTGGAACTAAAAAAAAAAAAGTTTCTCTGGGGGAGAGCAGAAAAGGAGAGGAAAGGTCATCCTACTCCTACCCTTTAGAAACTGGTTTCCTGAGGGACAGAACATGGTTTGGAGAAAAGCAATCCAAGACCTTACAACCTATGACAATGAAAAGAAAGTAAACTGGAGGAATGAGAGAGTGACTGAGCAAAGTCCATGTGATTCAGAACAGCTGGAGTTCTCATTGCCTACATGTGTGCCACACAAAGCAGAGTAATGATAGTCTTCTCTTTGGCTAGAAGCCATATACTATGCATATCTGTTGGGGATTCAGCTTGGCCTTGAAGGGGGATGGGCAATGAGAGCGATGAGACACCGCCCTTCCCCCAGCCCTGGGGCAGTGTGAAAGTTAGCCACACCTATCTCCTTCTGGGTCCGGAAGCAGAAGGAGTAGCTTTGAGACCAGCCCCCCAACTTCTCACCAGCAAGCACTGTGTGCCCCCCTTTTGTGGGCTTTGCTCAGAGGGTGGGACTACGGGAAGTGACGTTAGCCCATGAGGGAGTCCTAGGACAAGCTCGCAGGCCTGTCGCCAGTTCCTGGTCTATCACCCCTTTTCTCGTCATCGTTGCCATATAACTGTTAGCCCCTCCCTTTATTAAACCAGAACACCCCTTGAGGGTTCTCCGGGACACCCACACGTCCATTTCTTCCTTGGGATGGGAAGGGGGCAGGGCGTCCTGCGACCACACGCTACCAAGGCTGCCTGTGGCCTCTGCTCCCGCAGTTAATCCCTACTGGCCAGGGGGATGTGAGAGAGCGGCAGAGGACCGCACCCGGAAGAGGCAGAGAAGCCCAGGACCCCCATGTGGATGCGAGGTAAAGCAAAGCCCAGCACATATCTCTGCATAGTCATGAGGGAAGACCACTCTATGGAACGTTCTATTCCCATCCTTATTTAAGGTAGTAAGCAAAAGTCCCTCTGTCCTGCTGATAGCTCAGCCAAATCCTGACATTTCTTCTGCCATAATTCAATCCAGAAGACCCTTTTAATTCCCAACCTTTATGAGGCAACATCTTTCTTTTGCACTATGAAAGGCAGTGCATCAGTTAGTGCGATATGAATGAATGACTTTTGAATAACAGGACTTCAGCACAAAGATAAATTCTGCACTTCCTACATATATGATCTTGATGCAAGACCCTTCATCTTTCTGAGGATTATAGAATTGGAATCATTGCACATTACTCATAGAATTATTGTGAGGACCAAATAGAATGTGATTTATAAACAGTTTGGTAAATAATGTCTGAATGAATTAATTAATACATGTTAAGTTAGCTCTCCATCACAAAGAAGACTTGAGGTACATAGGGAATAGGTTGATTTGCCTGGTGATTCAGTCAGTTAAGCCTTTTGGTTTTAAGAAGGGCATCTGTAGCCAGCTTACCTGGGTTTGAATCCTGTTTAGTAAGGTATTTTTGTAGTTCTAAAGCAGAGTAGATGATTATAATACTAGTATCTACTATATGTGACGATTCAATGTGTTAATATGTGTAAACACTTAGAATAATATTGAGAATATAGTAAGTACTCAATAATTGTTAGTTTTTATTTTCCTTTTGTCACTCTGTAAGGCTAGGAATGTTGGTCTGTTTTATTCACCAATCTTTCACAGTACCTGGACAGGGCCTGGTGCTTAGCACCTATTAGCTACATGGATGAATTAAGCAGGTTCACAAGTTCTCTTCCACTCACTAAGTCTGCCGATTGGGCTTCAGTATTTCACACATATCAAGTCACAGCAGCAAAAGGCATCTTATTCCCTAGCCTTTCTCCCTACTCCAGTTGAGGCTATATACATTTTTTCTCTGTGAATGGTTGGGTGTTTTCAATTTTGATAGATTTTAAAATCTCTTTTAGTTCTCTTCCTTTGGGTATTAACTGGGAGCTAGCATCAAGTAATAGTCTAAAGCTTTGTCCTTGAGATGTCAACTATGATGTCTCACACACACCTTGCTGAACATCCTGAAGGATTCATGCTTTGGATGTATACCATCTGTGCTTCAGATGCAATTAACTGGATAAAGGTGAGCACTGAGCAAAGGAAGGGAGTGCATACCTAAACTATCAAGTTACAAGGCATTGAAGATATAATCTGGCATCAAAACAATTATTTAAAGGGTTGGAGATGTGGTTTGGTTTGTAGAGCACTAGCCAATAAGCAAAAATGTCAGGAACTAAGTTCAAGTCCTGGTATCAGACCTAAAAATAAGAAAGAGATGATCTAATTAAACCATATTTTATAGGAATTTTAATTTGAATATCTTAAAAGAAGCAAGCAGTTGGCAGTAGAAACTACAGAAATATGTAGAGTAGAAAAAAACATAAGGATCATGACAAGCCAAGTGTAAACAAGTTAGGAGACAGTACACAGTATGATGAAACAAAAAAATCTAGTGCTAAACAAAATGTAGAGAGACAAAAGAAAAATGCAACAGATGCCGGGTCATATTCATAGTAGCAAACAGCAAATCATAATATCTGGTGCTTCTTTCCAGTGTGATTAGAAAATCTGGATAACGTAACATCATTCCCTGCATTCTCTCAGACCACAATGGAATAAAAGTAGAGCTCAACTCAAACAGCCACCACAGAAAATCCTACAATTCATGGAGACTAAACAACACATTGCTGAATCACCAGTGGGTCATTGAAGAAATTAGAACAGAAATTCAAATGTTTATGGAATTAAACCAAGATGAGCACACAAAGTACCAGCTCCTTTGGGACACAGCAAAGGCAGTACTCAGAGGAAAATTTATATCTCTGAGTGCCTACATCAATAAACTGGAGAAACATCAATTCAACAACTTAAGGAAGCTTAAGCTCCTTGAAAGAGAACAACAAGCCAAACCCCAAGCCAATAGATAGAAGCAAATAATTAAAATTAAATCAGAATTAAATGACTTAGAGTAAAAAAATTATAGAAAGAATCAACAAAACAAAGAGTTAGGTCTTTGAAAAAATTAACAAGATAGACAGACTCCTAGCAGATCAGACCAAAAAACCGAAGACAGCACACCCAAATAAACAAGATCAGAGATGAAACAGGTAACATCACCGCACAAACAACCAAGATCCAGAACACAATAAGGGAATATTTTCAAACCTTTACATCAACAAATTTGAGAACCTGGAAGAAATAGAGGAATTCCTAGCAAAAATTGATATGCCCAAACTTAGCCATGAAGATTTAAACCCTCTAAACAGACCCATATCTAGCATTGAAATAGAAACTGCAATAAGAGATCACCCATCCAAGAAAAGCCCAGGTCCAGATGGATTCACAGCAGAATTCTACAAGGCCTTCAAAACCAAACTCACACCAATATTTCTCAAACTCTTCAATGAAATTGGAAGCAAAAGTTCACTACCAAACACATTCTATGATGCCAGTATGACCCTTATCCCCAAACCAGGCAGGAACTCATCAAGGAAAAGAGAACTATAGAGTTATTTCCGCGATGAACATTGATGCAAAAATTATCAACAAAATTCTGACCAGTTGACTTCAACAGGTCATCAAAAAAAATCACACACTAAAAAAAAAAAAAAAAATCATACACTATGACCAAACTGGATTCATTCCCGATATGCAGAGCTGGTTCAATATATGCAAGTCAATCAACATAATCCACTACATCAACCAGGCCAGGTCAAGAATCACATGCTTATTTCGCTAGATGTGGAAAAAGCATTTGATAAAATCCAGCACCCATTTATGATAAAAGCTTTGGAGAAACTAGGATTCCAGGGAACATTCCTGAATAAAATTAAGGCTGTCTCTGACAAACCCACAGCGAACATTACTCATAATGGGGAAAAGCTAAAGCCATTTCCTCTAAAATCAGGAGCAAGACAAGGTTATCTGCTCTCTCCTCTCCTCTTCAACATTGTACTAGAATTCCTAGCCAGAGCAATAGGCAAGAGGAAGAAATAAAGGGGATCCAAATAGGAAAAAGATGAAGCCAAACTCATTCTCTTTGTAGACGACATGATCTTGTATCTAAAGAACCCCATAGCCTCTACTCCTAAGTGACTTGAGCTGATCCAAAACCTTGGCAAAGTAGCAGGATATAAAATAAACCCTCAAAAATCAATGGCTTTTCTATATGCCAATGACCTGAAGATCGAGGCCAAAATCAGGAAAGCAACTCTTTTTGCAATAGGCTCAAAAAACATAAAATACCTAGGAATAACCTTAACCAAAGAAGTGAAAGACCTCTATGATGAGAACTTTAAAAACATGAAAAACGAAATTGAAGCAGAACTAAGGAAATGGAAAAACCTCCCATGCTTCTGGATTGGGAAGATTAACATTGTCAAAATGGCAATATTGCCAACGACTACCTACAAATTGAATGCAATACCCATTAATATCGCAACACCATTTTTTAATGAAATAGAGGAAGCAATCCCGAAATTCATATGGAACAATGAAAGACCTAGGATAGCAAAAACAATCCTAAGCAGAAAGAACAGTGCTGGAGGAATTACATTACCCAACTTCAAGCTGCATTATAAAGCTATAGTAATAAAAACAGCTTTGTATTGGCACCGGAACAGGCCTGAAGACCAATGGAACAGAACTGAAGACCCAGAAATGAACCCACAGAACTATGCCTACTTAATCTTTGATAAAGTAGCTAATAGGATGGAAGAAAGACATCCTCTTTAACAAAGGATGCTGGAAAAATTGGTTCAACACCTGCAACAAATTAAAACTAGATCAAAATCAATTCCAAATGGATCAAAGACCTCAAAATAAAGACAGATACCCTGAAAACACTACAAGAAGGAGTAGGAGAAACACTTGGGCTCCTTGGCACAGGACAAAACAAAGGCCCAGAAATGCAACAAATCAAAGAAAGGTTGGACAAATGGGACTGCATCAAACTGCAGAGCTTCTGCAGGGCAAAGGACATAGCTTGAAAGATAAACAGAAAGCCCACAGATTGGGAGAAGATCTTTACCGGCCATACAATAGACAAGGGCCTCATATCTAAAATATATGCAGAACTAAAAAATTAAATTCCTCCAAAACAAAACCTCAAAAACAAACAGCCCCCTCAACAAGTGGGCTAAAGACCTAAAAAGAGACTTCTCTGAAGAGGAAATGAGAATGGCCAAGAGACATATGAAAAAGTGCTCTACATCACTGGCCATAAAAGAAATGCAAATCAAAACAACATTGAGATTCCATCTCACCCCAGTAAAAATGTCCATTATCAGGAAAACTAGCAATAACAAATGCTGGAGGGGATGTGGCCAAAAGGGAATCCTATTACATTGTTGGTGGGAATGTAAACTTGTTCAACCACTCTGGAAAGCAGTATGGAGGTTCCTCAGAAGGCTAAACATAGAGCTCCCCTATAACCCAGCAGCCCCACTCTTGGCCATCTACCCAAACGATTACAAACAAGAACACACTAAAGCCACCAGCACAATGTTCATCACAGCACAATTTGTCATTGCTAAAATATGGAACCAACCCAGATGGCCCTCAGTAGATGAATGAATCAGGAAAATGTGGTACATATACACAATGGAATTTTATGCCTCTATCAGAAAGAATGACATTGCCCCATTCATAAGAAAATGGAAGGACTTGGAAAAAAATATACTAAGTGAAATGAGCCAGACCCAAGGAAATATGGACTCTATGGTTTCCCTCACAGGGAATAATTACAAGAGGTTTAGGCTAGTCACAGCACAGGATCACAAGAGCCCAATAGCTATTCCCTTATGAACACATAAGATGATGCTAAGTGAAATGAACTCCATGTTATGGAAATGAATGTTATATCATTGTTTTAATTTTTTTCAACATGCCATGTGAAACCATAGCTTTTTTTGTTGTTGTTGATGATCCTCTTGTATCTCCTTCCTGTGGTTGTACTTGCGCTATCACTGTATCTCATCTGAATACACTGGATACTGTATATACTGGTATTAGAACTAGGGAAGTGAAAGGGAATATCAAAATCGAGAGACAAAGGATGAAAACACAAATGACTCCAAAAGCAATACTTACAAAACCATTTGGTATAAACTAACTGAACAACTCGTGGGGGGAGAGGGAGAAGAGGAGGGGGAGGGTGGAAATCAGGGAGGAAGTTACAAATTGTACAAGAAATGTACCCATTGCCTTACATATGAAACTGTAACCTCTGTACATCATTTTCACAATAAATAAATCATTATTCAGGAAAGAAGGAACAATAATGATTCCAGGTATGTTAAAGTGGGAATTGGAAACTAAGTTGTTCAGTTCTTCAGACTGAGAGCAAGTGACCCCAGATTGTCATTGAAATGTGCACACACACACACACACGAAAATAAAGAGTACTAGTGAAAATAACTAATTATAAAAGACATTATGAGTGCATATATTTTCTTTTTGCTTCTCTTCATTGATTTAAGAAACCTTTATATAAAACTATTTATATGAAGTGTTGTTTGATTTTTAACACATAGAAATGTAATATATTTTCTAATTGTGGCACAAAGGAGACAAAAGGAATATATACTGAATGAATTAAATGAGTGTAGATATAATTTAAATACAAAAAGATACTGGGAGATAGTGAGAGAAGGGGTCATTGTCCAAAAAGAAATGTAGTCTTTACATAACTTATACATGTGTAATCCTTCTGTATATCACTTTTCTAGTAACAATACAAAATTTACAAAAATATAAAAAGACAAATGAGGACAACTGAAAAAGATAAA
Source organism: Perognathus longimembris pacificus (assembly GCF_023159225.1). Classification (NCBI taxonomy): domain Eukaryota; kingdom Metazoa; phylum Chordata; class Mammalia; order Rodentia; family Heteromyidae; genus Perognathus; species Perognathus longimembris. The sequence continues at coordinate 64,047,702 of NC_063188.1, read as the reverse complement.
TAAGGTTAATATTAAGAAAAGTTAGGACCACAAATACATATGACCAGGAAAGAACCTCTGCACACCACATTATAGTTAAAATACCAACACTAGAGTATTGGAAAGGATACTTAAGGTTGTCAAAGTAGAACACCAGCTTACTTACAAAGCCAAGAACAGAAAACCTCTCCAAGTCAGGTAAAATAGAACGACATATTTCAAGCTCTGAGAATAAATAATTGACAACCAAGAATACTATATCCCACAGTTATCTCCTAATATTAAAGACCTTCCATGATAAACAGTAACTAAAGCAATTCATAACCACTCAGCCAACATATTTGAAGGAATACTACACACAGAGGAGGAAGAAAGTCAATTAAAAACATGGGAGCTCAGGAAAAAGTAAATAAAAATAAATTTTATGAGACAATAGCTAAACAAATGAGAATCAGGAAAGAATCATACATGTTAGATGCAGTAAACCAAGTAAATATCAAGACAAATAAAGGTGAAAGAAAAGAATAAATAGTGATTGAATCGGCCTGGAATAAAACCAACATAATCACAGGCATGAACAAATGCCTCTCACTAACAATTCCATAAGTAAATGGTATTAATTCAACAATCAGAAGATAGGGATTGGCTTATTGAACTTTCAAAAACCCAAGGTCTAATTTTTTTATCTACAGAAAATACACCTTACCAGCAAAGACACATACAGACTGAAAGTGAAATAATAGAAAGCAATGTAACAAGCCAGAAGAAGCTGAAAGTAAGCAGAACTACACTCATATTTGATAAAGTACACTTTAAAAATGAAAAGATAATGAAAGTCATCACATATTAATTTTTCTTCAAGTACATATAATAATTGTAAATATAAATGCACTGGACCTTGGATACCTAGTTTCATAAAACATACATTACTCAGAATAAACGTCCAGATACAATAAAAATGGAAGATGTAAACTCCCTACCAACATCAATAGATTATCCAAATAAAAACTCAATAGATAACCTCAAAATTATACCACTCGACATGAAGCAGACTTTCTTAGGAAAATGGAGGACAAAGGAAGGAAACAGGCTGGATAAGATCTTCCACAGGCGAGGACTCTATTGAGATACAACAGCAAGGGGCATTGTCTTCCTGCAGGCTTGGAGACTGTGCCAAGTGGTGGGGCAGGAGCTGGGGCTGAGCAAGGAGGCAGAGATTAACAAAAAAGCCATTAGGTCTAGGGATATGGGAAGCTTTTTGGTTGGGCCTACAATGGAATGTTTACAGCTAGGCTGTAGATTGCCGTCTGTGTCAGGCAGTCTGCACTTATTTTTGGTAGCTTGCCTGACATCTGTATGCCTCTGGAAAAAAAAAGGGTGGGGATACTTTTTAATATTCCATATTTGGATGCATAGAAATAATGTGCCAAGAGGGGAGAAGCAAGTCCTTCATATAGGGTCTTTGCATGTATGAAAAGATTGGGCTCAGAGCGGAGCAACATCAAGTTATAAGAACAAAGCAGATTCCCATCAGACTTGTCACACATCTGCAGAGTATTCCATTTGATAGCTCTGGCATAATCATTCTTCTCAGTAGTTCATAGAACTTACTCCAAAATAGATCATGTAGAAAATCTTACCAAATACAAACAAATAAAAATAATTTCCTGTCTTCAAAGATGAGAATGGAATAAAATCAGAATAGCAACAGAAAAACTATACAATGACATAGGTATTAAACAAGATACTTTTGAATGAAACCAGGGAGACAAAGAATTCCTAATATCAAATAAAAGCAAGAGTACAACTCAGTAGAACTATTGTGATGTAGCAAAGGCAGTAGTAAGAGGAAAGTTTATACTTAGACTACATTTGCCAGCCACTGGTGGCTAACACCTATAATCTTAGCTGCTCAGGAGGCCGAGATGAAACCTCAAGGTTCAAAGTCAGCCCAAGCAAGAACATCTGTGAGATTTTTATCTCCAATTAACCAGAAAAACGCTGGAAGTTGAGCTATAGTTCAAGTGGTAGAGCACTTGCCATGAGCAAGACATAAACAACAGCTCAAGTCCTGAGTTCAAGCCTTGGTACCAGTACATACACAAAAAAGTCTACATTTTTAAATTCAGACAGATCTCAAAGAACCTGGTGATATACCTTAAGGTTTTACAAACTAAATCTCAAAATAGTAGAAGGAAAAAGTAAGAAAATCAAAATGTTGATTAATGAACTAAAAGTGAAAGAATAACATAGTCAATGGAATATAGTTATTTCCTTGAAAAGATAAATGAGATTGACAAACCTTAGCCAAAAAGAAGACACAAATTACTGAAATTAAGAGATGTTAAAGGTGACATTGAACAGATGCCACTGAAATTCTGAGAATTATTAGAGAATGTTATGAAAACTATAAGAAATAAAAAATCTATAAGAAATAGAAAATTGTATAGACACATATGACTTACCAAATTTGAACAAACAGGTGACAAGCAACTTAAACAGATCTATAACAAGCAATGACACTGAAACAAACAAAAGCCCTGGACCAGATAGATTTACTGCTGAATGCCATCAGCCCTTTAAAGAAAAATACTAGCTGGGATCCAGTGTCTCATGCTTGTTATCCTAGCTTCTCAGGACTTTGAGATTTGTAAATCACAGTTCAAATCTAGCCTGGGAGACTCTTATCTCCAATTAACTACCAAAACTAGAAGTGGTACAGTGCTAACCTTGAGCCAAGAAGCTGAGGGTTATTGCCTAGGCTAGCCCCAGAACTGGCACAATAAATAAATAAATAGATACCAACATTCCTTAAACTACTCTATAAAATATAAAGGGAAAGAATCCTTCCAAATTCATTCCACAAAACAAAACCAGATAGAAACACACACACACACACAACGTGTATGCCAGTTTCCTTGATGACCAAACATAAAAAAATCACAATTGAAAACAAAAAGTCAAACTGCCGTTCTTCATTGTTGGTGGGAATGTAAACTGGTTCAGCCACTCTGGCAAGCAGTATGGAGATTCCTCAGAAGGCTAAATATAGAACTCCCCTATGACCCAGCAGCCGCACTTTTGGGTATCTATCCAAAAGACCACAAACAAAATCATAGTAATGCCACCAGCACAACAATGTTCATCGCAGCACAATTTGTCATAGCTAGAATCTGGAACCAACCCAGATGCCCCTCAGTAGACGAATGGATCAGGAAAATGTGGTACATATACACAATGGAATTTTATGCCTCTATCAGAAAGAATGACATTGCCCCATTTGTAAGGAAATGGAAGGACTTGGAAAAAATTATACTAAGTGAAGTGAGCCAGACCCAAAGAAACATGGACTCTATGGTCTCCCTTATTGGGAATAATTAGTACAGGTTTAAGCAAGTCATAGCATAGCATCACAAGAGCCCAATAGCTATACCCTTATGAACACATAAGATGATGCTGAGTGAAATGAACTCCATGTTATGGAAACGATTGTTATATCACAGTTTTAACTACTTTCAACGTCCCATCTGTATCTGTAGCTTCTATTATTGATGAGGTTCTTGTATAACCTTCCAGTGGTTGTACCTACACTATCTCTGTAATCTTATCTGAGTATATTGGAAACCATGTATACTGGTATTAGAAGTAGGAAATTGAAAGGGAATACCAAAATTGAGAGACACCGGGTAAAAAAAGACAACTACAAAAGCAATACTTGCAAAACTGTTTGGTGAAAGTGAACTGAACACCTCAGGGGGGGAAAGGGAAAGGGGGAGGAAAGAGGGGGGTATGAGGGACAAGGTAACACACAGTACAAGAAATGTATCCAATGCCTAAAGTATGAAACTGTAACCTCTCTGTACTTCAGTTTGATAATAAAAATTTGAAAAAAAAAAGTCAAACTGAATTCAACAGCAGGTTAAATAGATCATGCACTATCATCAAGGTGGTTTCAGTACAAATATGTTAAAATGATTCTACATGCAAAACCATAAACATGATAGAGCATATAAATAAAAACAATTACAAAATTATAAGATCATCTCAGTAGAAATATAAAAAAGTCTGACAAAATCCAACATCATTTCATGATAAATACCCCTATAAACTAGGAATAAAAGGAATGTACTTCAACATAACAAATGATATGTATGACAAACCTATAGCCAACATTGTGCTGTGTAGGAAGAAATTGTAAGCATTTCCTATAAAATGAAGAATTAGACAAGTTGTTCACTCACTCTCACCACCCTTATTAAACATAATGCTTAAATTTTAGAGCAATGTTGCAAGAAAAAGAAATAAAGCAATTAAAAAGAGAAAAAGAAGAAGTCAAATTATCACTATTTGCAGGTGATACGATGCTATATTCAAAAGATTCAAAAGAAAACTTTTAAATCTAATAAAAATTTAGCTTTTTTTATACATCAGTAATGAGCATACTAAGAAAATATCACAATAGCCTCCCCCAAATAAAACACTTAGGAATAAATCTAATCAAGGAGCTGAAACATCTTTACAATAAAAACTATATTTTAAAAAACTGTGAAGAAAGAAATTTAAGATCACAATCACGGGGCTGGGGATATGGCCTAGTGGCAAGAGCGTTTGCCTTGTATACTTGAAGCCCTGGGTTCGATTCCCCAGAACCACATATACAGAAAATGACCAGAAGTGGCGCTGTGACTCAAGTGGCAGAGTGCTAGCCTTGAGCAAAAAGAAGCCAGGGACAGTGCTCAGGCCCTGAGTCCAAGGCCCAGGACTGGCAAAAAAAAAAAATCACAATCACCCTCATATTCTTTGATCAGTAGATTGGTTTTACTACTGAAAGCAATCTATAGACTCATTGCAATTCCCACCAAGTCTTCAAAGGCCTTATTCACAGATTGCTCTTAAATGGCACTAAAATTCATGTGACAGAACTAGACTCCAATAGCTAAAATAATCTTGAACTAGAAGAGCACTGCTGGAAATCTCACAAAACCTGACTTCACCTTATACTACAGGGAAATTACAACAAAATAGCATGATACTGGAACAGAAAATAACATACAGACCAAGGAGGGTAGAACAGAGGACCCAGAATTGAGTCCACAGATCTACAGCCATCTGATACTCAGGAAAGGTACCAAAAATATATGTTGGAGACAAAACAGCCTCTTTAATAAATGGTTTTGAGAAAACTAGATATCTACCTGTAGAGAACTGAAACTTGAAATCATGACAAAAATGGCACAAAACAAAGTCCCTTTATGATTTACCCTAAGTACATAGAAAATGAAGATGACTGTACTGCCCATAATATATCCAGTCATAAAATTGTTCCTGCCTTCTTGGCAGGGAATATGGCCTAAGGGCTGGGAATGTGGCCTAGTGGTAAAGTGCTCGCCTTGTGTACATGAAGCCCCAGTTCAATTCCTCAGCACCACATATAGAGAAAAAGCTAGAAGTGGCACTGTGGCTCAAGTGGTATAGTGCTAATCTTGAGCAAAAGGAAGCCAAGGACAATGCTCAGGCCCTGAGTTCAAGCCCCAGGACTGGCAAATAAAACAAAAAAAAAATTGTTCCTGCCTTCTGATTGTGTGGAGCGTACAATAAACCTCCAATTTCATTGACTCTCCTGAAATCACTCAAAAAGCCCTAATTCTGTCTAGTTTCTTTCTAACATCTTCTTCCTGGGATACTCTGTGATATACATTCTTGATGCAATGAGTAATAAACCCAACTTGTTTAACTGTGTTGTCTTTGGTTGAAATACTTTGACTGAATTGGGGGTTCTAGTATGATTCAGTTGAGAGTCTCACTGCCTTGGACTGCGATCCTTAGTAAATAATGATACACATGTATGATCATTTGTCTATCTGTTCAAAGTGCCTCATGTCCTTGCCTGACATAGTTTGAGTGTTTCTCAAGGACAGAAGGTCCACTTAGTCTCCAGAATGGTTAGAAACATAAGTGGTGGATCCAAATGGGAAGTCATATATTTTGTGCAGGTACTGGGGCTACTTCTCAAGGCATGAGTGCTGAGGCTTAGCTTTTATGCTCAAGGATGGTCTTCTAGTATTTGAGCCACAGTTCCACATTCATTTTTCTGATGGTTAATTGGAGATAGGAACCTCATCGACTCACCTTCCCAGGCTGGCTTTGAACCACAATCCTCAGATCTCAGCCTCCTGACTAGCTAGCCACCCACAAATGATTATAAAATTCTTTCTTATAAAGATAGCCTGACTGAAGTATTTCATTATGGTAACAAAATGCTGAGTAATGCAATGCTTGATCAGACTATTTAATGGAAGACTTTCAGCAATACCTTTGTTTGGTTACTTTGGAAAGAAGTCCCTCTTGGAAGATCTTGGATATCTGATTTTTTTTTTTTTTTTTTTTTTTGGCCAGTCCTGGGCCTTGGACTCAGGGCCTGAGCACTGTCCCTGGCTTCTTCCCGCTCAAGGCTAGCACTCTGCCACTTGAGCCACAGCGCCACTTCTGGCCGTTTTCTGTATATGTGGTGCTGGGGAATCGAACCTAGGGCCTCGTGTATCCGAGGCAGGCACTCTTGCCACTAGGCTATATCCCCAGCCCCAGATTTTTTTTTAATATATGCTATTCTTTGGTCATTTTTTTTCTACCTTCTAGCATGTTTGTCAGATGACTTATCTGTTTGTCTCATTTCTGTCTAATATTTTCAATGTTATTTGTCTATTTTAAAAAGTCTATAAGGATTGGACAGGCATTGGCTCAATAAATCTTTTCTCTAGCTAACCTTGAGGCTGGAACATTGAGAAAGTTTCTTCACAGACAGGCATCCTTTGGACAAACTTTGCTCCCAGGTCACCATTCCAAAGCCTAATAAGGACTTCTTTGGTCTTGTTTTTGTGTCCTTGAAAATTTCTGGCATTTTAGTTCAAACCTCCCAGAATAAGGAGATTTTGTCCAGACCTTGGTCAGTAACTACTGGTATTTGACCAAGCACCGGAGACACAGGTCATGCAAATGCCATGCTCAGGCATGTGGTAGGTACCCTTTCTCTTTTTGGCCCTTTCTTCAGAACAAACACCCATTTCCTTTTTGTTTTCACATTATAGTGCTAACTCTCGCGCATAGTTTTCAAACTGACATAGTTTCACCAAGAAACATTTGGAATTATAGTGGCCACATTGGGGGAACTTTGATATGGACAAATTGTTCTTTGGAAAGTGACTGAAAACAAAAAGAAAACAAAACTGACTGTCCAATAGTCTGTTTTTGCTAATGGGTATGAGGAGGCTTCTAAATGCAACTCATACTAAAACCTTACTTTTCTAAAATATCCAAATATTCTTTAGCTAAAGCTAATGAAAACATAAGATACAGTCTCCTTGATCACAGTTAGTCTGTATATAGCATTCATGTGGATATGAACACATTCAATGTTCTCTCTACCTTTTCATTAATTAAAGCCTATAATTATATGTAAACAACACCAAAAAATGACTAGCAGAGTCATCCATCACTCCATGACATCCAACATTTAGATGAATATTTTTAAAAGAGAACTGCAATACCAGAAAGGAAATAAAACAGTGTCTAAAAGAAATAATTTTGTTAATACAGAAAACCTTCCCACCTCTGTTTCTATAACTTTGGTGTTTATTGAGTTACAAGTTCTTTAATTGGACAGCTTGATAAAGCTGTCAAAAGCTCAAATTATGTCAAAATTTATGTGACACACTTTTATGCACATATGGCAAAATAGTTGTTTTCTGCATCAAAATTTTCTTCTCTCCTTGTCTAAAAGTGGCACTCTCTCATTTTCCTGTGCTATTTCCTCTCTCCTCCCCTCTCATAAGATTGTAAAGATTAACTGCTTTAAAAATCATCCAGTTGTTATGTACAACTCCAGGAATATTCAGTTCATATAAACAGTCAAAAGTCTTGAAAGAAAGAGAGCTATTAGACTATGCTTTTTGTGCACAATAAAAAGTGTATTTATATAGTAGCTTTTATAACTATAGCTATGAAATACTAATAAAAATCTTCAATTTCAAGATAAAAGAAAAGTTTTCACATACTTCTATCAATAATTAGTTTACCAAATCAAATGTTACCATAATATTTTGTTTTAATCAGGACCAAGGTTAAGTTTCTCATGACTCAAACGGCCTAAACAGCTCACGTTCAGTTTTCTGAGTTAAGTGAGGAAGAGCTGAGGACCCAACTCTGGGCCAGACAGGCGCTCTTCCGCTGAGCTAAATCCCCAGCCCTGTAAGTGAGCTTTCATTGTCTGGAACTTCCTCAGTGTTCAAAACTTTATTTAGAAAATTATACTTAGCTAAATAAAAAGGAATTACTTTCATGGATATAAATTGTAAATTTCTTCCAATGCTAATATTCATAAGAATTGAATGTTTGAACTAAATTGTAATTTCTAGTTCATCCTTTAAAAAACCATGAATTGGAGGTAATTTAATCAGTGATTTAAATTCCTGGAGAGTATATGTCTTCTTTATTTCCTAAAATGCCAATAGATTTATTCAATGTGCAAATGTATTTAAGTATTACTGCATGTATACCTGCCTTGCTCCCTCAAAGTTTTTTTTTCCTTATTTATTGTCAAAGTGATGTACAGAGAGGTTACAGTTTCATATGTTAGGAATTGGATACATATCTTGTACTGTTTGTTACCTCCTTCCTCATTCTCCCCTCCCCTTCCCCCTCCCCCTCCCCTTTTCCCTCTCCCCCCATGAGTTGTTGAGTTGGTTTACACCAGTTTTGCAAGCACTGCTTTTGTAGTCATTTGTCTTTTTATCCTGTGTCTCTAGATTTTGGTATTGCCTTTCACTTTCCTAATTCTAATACAGATTCCAATGTACTCAGATAAGACACAGTGTTGTCCTTCAAAGTTTTAAAGTAACATAAAATGTATCTGAGAAAATTAGCTAGTTTTATATCTTTATGTTGTCTGAGCTTCTTTTGTATCTTTAGAAAAAAGACCAAATTGATTACTTTAATTAATGATAATTATAAAATTAATTAATTAATTATGATTATAGTATCTGATAGTTATGAGTTATGGGCAAATCAACAGGATAATCCATGGGATTTTACTTATTTTTAATCTTTTAAAGGTTATTATTCCTTATTCAAATGTATTTTAATACATCAACAAGGTAATAACATTTTAAAGTCATAAAGCCTTAACATTAATAATCACATATTTTGTATCTGTTTGTCTGAATGCATGAAAACATTGATTTATTAATAAAGCCTTCACTATAATTTGTTAAATAAATTACGTACCAAAGGAAGAAAATTTGAATCTGGCTTTTGCCTACAAAATGTCTACATTATCCTTTGCTCAAATTAGTGAGGAGTTCTTTCTGTCACCAAACTGCTCTGTTAACTCTCAGTACTTTTAGCACAATCTTAAATCATTTTATTAGAAATTCCCTTGGATAGTCATGACCTAGTTTTATTTGTTCATTTTTTTAAAAAAATGTTATACCGGGCCTAAATTCCCTCTTACAATAAAAACCAGTCTGAGAAATTAAATTATCTCAGATGACTACAATAATTGCCTAATCCCAGCCTGCCAACTGGGAAAAAAACAAAATAAAATAAATATTTATTTTTATATTTGCTGTGTTTGGGAAGAATAACTCACCAATTTGGAACTTCATAATGCTTGGAAAACCAAGGTCTTTAACCTTGATGATAATCAGATAAACAGGTGACAAATAGAGGAAGCTTTAGATATTTTGCTGTTACCTAAAACAACATGGTAATAAAAATAGAGGCCAACTCAAAGTAGAAAGATCCAGAATCTCATTGTAACACTTGCTGACCATTGTGCTAAACAAGCAGAATTAACTAAGATGATTCTCCGGCAATCACACAGCAAAGAGATTTCTGGAAAATTCAAAGTAACTGCTATCAACTACTAGAGACAAATCCCTGATTTACAAATGAGGGGAATGAGAAAAAGTAGACTAAAGACAATATTTAACACTTTCAATGTGGTCAATTAATGATCTGAGTAATTCAAAATGAGTTCAGTAGAAATGCTTTATGGAATTGCCTGTAATAACAAAGAAAAACTGGCAATTATAATATTATATCATCACTGACATGGCATTTTTTTTAGGTATTCTTGAGGCTATGCCAAAACATATCCTACCTGCCAACACCAGCATCCTAGTAAAACTGAAGAGGTAGAGTGTAGACAGAAGTCAATCCTCAAAGATCCTTTAAGCACTCCCAAATGGACTTTATACAAACAGCTCCTACAACATGCTATCAACACATACTAGTGATTGTTTGTTTGTTCTTGTGGTTAAGTAAATCTTTGCTAAGAAGGGAAAGATTTAATCCCTAAGTTTGATTCCCTCCTCCCCTTCTGTCCTGTCCCTCTCCATTGCCTACCTCTATTCCATTATGTCCATCCTCTAGTCTCTAAACATGCATGAGCTGTTTCTTTTCAACCTAGGAAACTCCCATACATATGTATATATATTTTTTATTTACTTACTAATTTTATTATTGCTGTTATTAAGAAATTCTAAATAAGTTTCATCCATAAAATCCACAAATATTGCCATCCATTTTCATTCCTCTGAAAAGAAGTAAAGAGGAGTAATAGGATTCTAAAATCAAAATTTAAAACATTCTTCCAAAGCCTTGAATTCTCCTGCCCTGAAATATTACTATAAGCTTTAATATATAGAAGATCAACTCTTCTGGAATGCACATGGTATTTTCTTATAAAATAAAATAAAAATAGGCCACTCCATGCACTTAATCTTACAAGCTGATATGATGAATTACTTCAGAAGAACTCGTATGATTCCTCTAGCTTTTTGCAACAAGAAATACAAGCTGCCTTTCTCAAACACTTACCTAAACAGCCTCTGCATCATCCACAACCTGAGACTGAATCTTTTGTAAAAGATTCCAGGAAAAAAATTGCCCCTCTCATGCCTGTAAATCCTAGCTGCTCAGGAGGCTGAGATCTAATAATCATGGTTTAAAGCCAGCCAGAGCAGGAAAGTCTATGAGATTCTTTTATTTTTGCTAGTCTTGGGACTTGAACTCTAGACCTGGGCACTGTCCCTGAACTCCTTTTGCTAAAGGAGTTCAACCACTTACCACTACTCACTCTACCACTTAAGCCACTACGCTAATTCTGGCTCTTTCTGCAATTTATTGGAGATAAGAGTCTCATGGACTTTCCTGCCCTCAGCTGGCTTTGAACCACAATCTTCAGATCTCAGCCTCCTGAGTAGCTAGGATTATAGGTGTGAACCACCAGTACCCAGTACTCTTATTTTCAATTAACCACTAAAAGTTGGACATGGAGTTGTGGCCTAGGTCCTGAGTTCAAGCCACAAGACTGGTACCAGAAAAGAAAAGAGAGAGATTCTTCTGTCACAAGGCTGAGGCAGGAAGGTCACAGGTTCGAGGCCAGGCCAGTCTAGACTACACAGGAAATGAGTTGAGTTGGGAAGGTCCTTGTCTTGGGCTATTAGAGCTTCATAAGAATTTCCCTCCATCAGTAAATATGGTGCATGAGTATGGAAATAAAATGATGATGCTTTCTGAGATTGGTTTGGGAGAAGAGAGGGGGAAGAGGGAGAGTGACAGAGGAGTGAATCTGATCAAGGTATATTGTATACATATACAGACATGTCAAAATGAAATTTGTTTGTACGAGTAATCAATGATAATAAAAATGTGAAAAAAAATTGCCCCTTAGGACTCAATGAAAAGCATCTTATACGGTACTATTAATAATTAATAAAACAATAAAATCTAAGGTGCTTTATTCAAATTTCCCAGCTCAAAATCTCTTGACATATATATGGTTAAAGCATATATAGTGTATAATATTATATAGATATATGAGGGTGGGATATGGTATGTTGTGGTGGTGCTGAGGATAAAAGCTAGGGTTTTTGTTTTTGCATATTGGGCTAGTATTCTACTATTAAGTTACATCCACAGTTCTCATGTATGTATATCCTTTACTCCTGGCTACAAATAACCATAAACTAATCATAAACTAAAATTTCTTAGAAATCTTTCAAACTCCACTGCCTTCAAAGATAGATATGGGGGGGGGGAGCATGGAGGCATAGATCAGTTGGTAGAACACTGGCCAATGAGCCAAAGCATCAGGTACTGAGTTCGAATGCTGGTCTTGGATCTGAAAAAAAAAACAGATATTTTTGTTCCAGACCAAAAACCAAAAATAAAAACAAAGTTTTCTGATTTTTCACTACTTCTCTTTACTGCTAAAGCAAAATGCTCTTATACATTTCGCCAGACCATAGTCCTGTTCAGAATCTAAGAGATTGCTAGACCTGCTACTCCTCATCTGACTCTCCCTGCAAAATTTAAATAGCTATACTAAATATTTCAAAGAATAAGTTCCCATTAACAGGTTCCCACTATTTAAGAAGGCCAACCTCAAATCTTCAGTCTTACAAAAATTCAATCTTGATTTTCATCTACAAAACATTGACGTTCTGACAATCTCATCAGCTAAGGCTAGCCAATCAGAAATAGGCAGACAGGGGGCTGGGAATATAGCCTAGTGTCAAGAGTGCTTGCCTCATATACATGAAGCCCTGGGTTTGATTCCTCAGCACCACATATATAGAAAATGGCCATAAGTGGTGCTGTGGCTCAAGTGGCAGAGTGCTAGCCTTGAGCAAAAAGAAACCAGGGACAGTGCTCAGGCCCTGAGTTCAAAGCCCAGGACTGGCAAAAATAAAATAAAATAAAGAACTTTAAAAAAAAGAAATAGGCAGACATACTGACACTACTCTAGCTATGACAATTTGCTCTCTTCAGAAGCATGCCAGGTTGCTTTCCAAAACACTCTTGCATTCCACTAAAAAAATCTGCACAGTGAAGGACAAAAATCTATTCCCTCTAATAATAAATGACACATATGATCTTTAGAACAAATGGCACTCCAGCAGGATACTATTTTGAACATCATCATGGTGTTTATACCTATCTACTGAATGGTTGTTTGTTCTGTATATTCAGATTAATTAGGAGCAATTTCCAGATGTGTAAAACTAACATCCCTCTACTAAACGATGTTTCTTTTAAAACAACAGGTACAGGCCTCCAAAATAAAACGGGCAGAGATTAGTCTAGACAAGTTCCAAGAAGAGTAACTTATTCTCTCATACAAGATATTAGTTCTATAATGATGATAGAACACATAGAAAAGTTGGTTCAAAACTTGTTCTAATTCTAACAAAAGTTATTAAATGAGACTATTGTACTCTAGAAGCCAAAAACAATCTAGTCACAATTCATTAACTAGAGTTATCATGGACAATTGTATACCCTTTAATATTCTCTTGGCCAGTGAAGGGAAAGTTTGTATTATAGCCAAGACTTTTTTTTGTTTTTATATAAATAATAAAGACGAGTAGAAAAGTCTATGACTAAGCTAAAAGAAAATCACCTGGATCTTTAAAAGAAGCCCTGCTGAATTCTGAGATTGCTTGGATTTCAGAATTTAGGACCCTGCCTTCAAAACTTATACAAGGATTAAGGGCATCTTGTTCCTGACAGCTGTCTGTTACAATTGTCTAATAAAGCCTGTCCAAATTCTTAAATGCTAGTAAATAAAGTCATACATTTTAGTTTAAAATGCATTGTATAACAAAAATAATTTTTAAACTTCATTCTAGCTGGCCTCCGGTGGTTCACACCTGTAATCTCAGCTTCTCAGGAGGCTGAGGTCTGAAGATGGAGGTTTGAAGCCAGCCCAGGCATGAAAGTCTATGGGGCTCTTACCTTCAATTAATTATCCAGTAAAAAAGAACTGGAAGTGAAGTTGTGACTCAAGTGGTAGAGCACCAGCCTTAAGCATAAAAGTCAAATGAAAGCATGAGGCCCTGAGTTCAAGCCCTAGTACTAGCACATGCACACACAAAAAATTATTCTACAACCAGATACAAGCACATGCACACACAAAAAAATTATTCTACAACCAGGTACAACCAAGGAAGATCAATCCTAGTTTAACTATAGATTATATCACATAGAAACACTTCTAATCTTAGTAAAGCACCTAGATATCACAGATTAATGCTCAGAAGTCTAATTTTATGTCTCTATGCATAAGAAACACCGAAAATATAACTAATCTCTCGTTTACCATTAGATGACCAAATTATTCAAAACTGATATGACATGATAACAAACCCATGTTATCTTCCTGTTGGCTACAAATATTCAAAAAGAATACAAACATCAGTGAATTTTGCTGAGATCACAATGAAATGAAATAAAAGGTACTTCATAATTTCATATGTGTGTACTGAACCAATGTCATAAAATTATCCCCCACTTTCTGGCAGCATTCAATCTGGAATGAATGAACTCTGAATTCTTCAGCACTCTCCCAAATAAACCAGCAAAATCCAAATACTATAGTAACTCTTTTCTACCAACTTCTTATTGAGACTCCCTGGCTCCTCTATGGTGCATATTCTCCAGAACTACAAGGAATAACAGCACAATTTGTTTAAGCACAGTTTTGTTCCTGGATAGTGTTTGGCTAAATGTCTTTAGAATCACATAGTATGTGATCAATGAATATTTGTTGAAAGAATGGCTCACACAATCTGCTTTCCTTTCCCATATACTCCACTCAAGATGACTATGGAATTTTCCAATCTAATATTTCTCACAAATCAAATCTTTTTCAGTCCATTATGCAATTCTGCAATGGTAACATTTTTTTCTTCCACCCTCCTTGCCATCCATGGGCCTACTGGATCAGGATCCTACTTCATCTCTTTGTTAGTTTTGTTTTGTATTAGTACTGAAGCTTGAACTCGGGTTTTGGCTATTTTCTCTTAGCTTTTTCACTTAAGGCTGGTACTTAAGCCACAGCTCCACTTCTATCATATGTTTTGGTTGGTTGGTTGGATTGTTGTCTGGTTGGTTGAGGGTTTTTTTCTGGTTAATTGAAGATAAGAGTCTCCTGAACTTTACTAACTGTGCTGGCATTGAACCACAATTCTCAGGTCTTAACCTCCTGAGTAGCTAGGTTTATAGCAAGTTTCTCATGTTTCTAATTTTTTTTTCCAGTCCTGGGGCTTGAACTCAGGGCCTGAGCACTGTCCCTGGATTCTTTTTCTCAAGGCTAGCACTCTACCTCTTGAGCCACAGCACCACTTCTGGAATCAAACCCAGGGCTTCATGTATACGAGGCAAGCACTTTACCACTAGACCATAGCCCCTCTGATTTTTCAATTTCCTACTTTCTAAGTTAATTCTGAAACCTTGGAGGTCCAATAGGGTATGTCATTTACTCCTAAGGACAAAGTAATATAAATATGTGAATATTTAAAAAATTTATATCTTCCACCAAGATCTTTCTACTGCATGCACATTGACTCCATCTGTATGTACCAATTAACAACAGCCAACCATCACTGTCTCCATTTTTCTTAGGATCCTTGATTAGAAATCATTACTTAGGAATGGCATGCCTTCATGTTTCTTGCCTCTTAAAACCTACATCATTAAATATCATTTACCAATAGGGTTATCTAAAACACACAATATGATGAAGGCTGAAAATTGCTTTAGTTCAAGAAAATAATTCTATCATCTTAATTCTGTACAAGTTAAATGCTGAAATGAAAATATCACTTTTATTAGTAACAATATAACTTGCAAACTTCTGTATAATAGGCTATTTAAGAAAGAAATGCCCTCATATCTTTATGAACAATTACAAATGTCAGTATAAAATAAGAATACTATTACAATTATTAATAAAAACAGGATGCAAAATAGCAAACAGCCATTGATTACTTGCTATGTTCTTGAGTAGTCTTAAACTTTTCTTTAATTTTGATGATAATCCTATGAGTTGATTTTATAATGAATGAATAAAGGCTGTCACTTAGCCAATTTATATAGCTAGAACATGATGGATCCACTATTCAAATCCAAGCAGTCTTTGAAGAGAGAGATAGAACACGAAGGTGGTTTAGACTTAAATGATGGGCCATAGAGATGGCCAGATTTGTAGACATATTTGTGATACAAGTTGCACGGAGAACTGTCCAGGGTTGCTGATGACAAGGTGGTAAATAAGAGAGCAGGAGCAGTTCAAATGATGTCCAGGGATCTTTGGCCAAGCCTTTGGATGGATGGAACTATGGGGCTGAGGTAGATAAATGGCACATTTGGACTGGCGAGGAAAGGAACAAATCAAAGGCTTCATTTTGAATATGTTAAATTTGACATGTCAGAGAGACAATGAGCTAGAGATGTCAAGTGGGAAGATGGATTAGGAAATCTGGACTTCAGAAGATACAGATGGGCTGGAGATGATTTGAGAATTGTTGGCACAAAGTTTCTATGTAAAGCCATGAGGGTGTACAAAGTCTCTGGGGAGGTTGTTGATAGAAAACATTGGAATGATCCCAGGCACTAAGCTCTGAGGAAAACTCAATATTTTACAAGTTAGAAAGAAGATAAGGAATCAACTAAAAAATTATCTAGAAGCAGGAGAAGGAAGATATTGTCATGAGAGTAATTTCCAGGAGGGAGGAATGGTCCCCAGAGGGTCAAATGTGACAGAAAGGACAAACAGTAACAGGACTGAAGATATTGTTGGATTTAATGTCTCTGAAGTGCTTGCTTGGTGACCTTGGCAAGAACAATTGTTGTTAAATGTCCAGAGTGGAAGTCAGGTTGTGGTGAGATGAAGCATGAGAAGAGTGAAATTGAAGATGCCAAGTGTAACTGGCTCTCTCCACAGTAACTAAGTGCAGAAGGAGAACAACAACAACAAAAAAGAAATGTATCTAATGCCTAACGTATGAAACTGTAACCTCTCTGTACATCAGTTTGACAATTTAAAAAATTCCTTTAAAACAATTAAAAAATAAATAAAATATGATTATTCAATTAAAAAAAAAGAAAAGACTAGAAGAGAGGAACTAGGAAATACAGAGGGTATAACATTCTTAGATAAGATAGAAAAGACTTGAATGTATTTGCAATCCAGCAGAGAAGTGGTCAGTTTAGAGGAAGGGATTAAAAATATAACAAAAAGTGATGTTCCATGGATTGAATACTTTTTTTTCTCTTTTCTTTTTTGGTACGGGGGATCAAACCCAGGACGTTGCACTTGCTAGGCAAGCGCTTTGCCACTGAGCTACATCCCAGCCCAGATTGGATCCTTTTTTAAAAAACATTTTATTTTATTGTAAGGGTGATGTCAGAGGGGTTGCAGTTATATAAGTAAGGTAATGAGTGCATTTCTTGTTGAACATTATTATCCCCTCCCTTGTTTTTTCCCACTTTCCCTCCCCCCAACTTCCCTCCCCTCACGTTGTAAAGTTCGTTTTCAACATAGAGTCTTATGAGTGTTGCCATTGCATTGGTTCACCCCTAGATACTTTAATCATCTTTCTCATTAGTACCTATCACTCTATCCAAATTGGAACTGCTTTCCATCAAATCTTCATCATTTCTGACATGTATTTTCTGTAACTACTTCCTTCAAAACATCCCATGGGGGTCAGACTTCAGTGGCTCATTCTGTACTCTGAGCTACTCAGGAGGCTGGAAGTCAGCACAGGCAGAAAAGTGGGTGAGACTCTTATCTCCATTTAGCCAACAAAATGTTGGACAGGACGTATGGCTTAATTGGTAGAGCTCCGTCCATGAGCAAAAAGCAAAGGGAAAGAGGGAAGTTCTAAGTTCAAGCACCATTACAAGTACAAAAATAAAATACCATGGTTTCTCAGGAGTTCCTGTGGGCCATTCAGGTTATCATGAGACTGAATTAATTTTGATAATAAAACTAAGATGTCATTTGCCTTAATCAGTATGTTGACATTTTCACTGGCAGTACAAAAGCAATGAGAAATATTACTGTTGGCACTTCAGCTTGAATCAAGGCAATGAAAACAAAATGCCCTATTAAATGTAAGCTAGTGATTCTCTACTAGGAAAGATGCCAAATTTCACTTAAAATATTCTTGATTACACAGTAGATTTATTAATTT